>NW_027621814.1:0-27500 GCF_964198595.1 Lampetra fluviatilis | reverse complement strand
ACACACACACAGACACACACACAGACACACACACAGACACACACACAGACAGACAGACACACACACAGACACACACAGACACACACACAGACAGACACACACACAGACACACACACAGACACAGACACACACAGACACACACACAGAAACACACACAGACACAGACAGACACACACACAGACACACACAGAAACACAGACATATACTATGAATTGTTGATACTTTAGTCTGTATAGTATATATAGTATATATAATGTGTAGTATATAATGTGTATATAGTTAATATATTATATATAATGTAGTCTGTATAGTATATATAATATATAGTTTATATATAATGTGTATATAGTTAATATATTATATGTAATATATAGTCTATATAATATTTAGTTTATATATAATGTGTATATAGTTAATATATTATATGTAATATATAGTCTATATAATATTTAGTTTATATATAATGTGTATATAGTTAATATATTATATATAATATATAGTATATTTAATATATAGTTTATATATAATGTGTATATAGTTAATATATTATATAAATAAAACTCTGATTTGTTGATACTTTAGTCTATAGAGTCTATATAGTATATATACATATAATATATAGTATATATAGTATATATGTATAATATGTATAGTATATAATGTGTATATAGTATCTGTAGTATATGTAGTATAATAATGTGTATATAGTATATAATGTATATATAATGTGTATAATGTATATATAATGTATATGTAGTGTATGTAGTATAATAATGTGTATATAGTATATAATGTATATAATGTATATAATGTGTATATAGTATATAATGTATATAATGTGTATATAGTATATAATGTATATAATGTATATATATAGTATATATAGTGTATATAGTATATAATGTATATATAATGTATATGTAGTGTATGTAGTATAATAATGTGTATAAAGTATATAATGTATATATAATGTGTATAATGTATATATAATGTATATGTAGTGTATGTAGTATATAATGTGTATATAGTATATAATGTGTATAATGTATATATATAGTATATGTAGTGTATGTAGTATAATAATGTGTATATAATGTATATAATGTATATATAATGTATATATAGTGTATGTAGTATATAATGTGTATATAGTATATAATGTATATATAATGTATATATAGTATATGTAGTATATAATGTGTATATAGTATATAATGTATATATAATGTATATATATAGTATATGTAGTGTATGTAGTATAATAATGTGTATATAATGTATATAATGTATATATAATGTATATATAGTATATGTAGTATATAATGTGTATATAGTATATAATGTGTATAATGTATATATAATGTGTATATAGTGTATGTAGTATATAATGTGTATATAGTATATAATGTATATATAATGTATATATAATGTATATGTAGTGTATGTAGTATATAATGTGTATATAGTATATAATGTGTATAATGTATATATAATGTGTATATAGTGTATGTAGTATATAATGTGTATATAGTATATAATGTATATATAGTATGTATATAGTATATGTAGTGTATGTAGTATATAATGTGTATGAAGTATGAAGTATAAAGTCTCTAAACTCTGATAATTGTTGCTACTTTGAGGATCTCTGTGGATTGGAGCCGCTTCTGACCAGACGCCGTCGATTCGATTCCGTTCGATTCCTCCGCCGTCGATTCCTCAGGCCCACAACGCTGTTGGGGACGGGGAGGAATCGATTATTTGGAATCGGCGCTCGTCGATTCCTAGGGTTCGATTCGCTTCAGCACCAAGGACAACGGCCATAGGCGATTCGATTCAGAGGGAATCGTAACCTTCGATCCGGCTCGGTCGACTCCACAAGCCCACAACGCTGTTAAGGGCGCGGCAGAATCGATTATTTGGAATCGACGTCTTCGATTCCAAGAGGGCGATTCACGTTCAGCACCGAGGACAGCGGTCACGGGCGATTCGAATCTCAGGAATCGAAACCGTCGATTCTCCCTGTCGATTCCGAGACTCGCCGTAGGATTAGCTCGAAGGCGATTCGATTCCCAGGAATCGAAATGAATCGATTCCGGAGTGCGACGCAGCTGAGGCCTTCGGCCGAACAGAGGCCGAATCGATTGGGAAATCGACGGCATCGATTCCTTGCCCCACGTATCTCTACGGGGAGAATCGATTCTGTTAATCGACGCTCGGTATCGGCGGCTTAGCGATCGGAGATTGGCTTTGTGTCTCAGAGGAAGTGAATGGGTGGAATCGATTTGAGGGAATCGGTGGACAAAGTCTCGATTCCTCATGCAGGATGATGTCATCTGTACCACTCACTCACCCACTCACTCACTCACACAGTCACTCACTCACCCACACAGTCACTCACTCACTCACTCACCCACTCACTCACTCACCCACTCACACACTCACTCACTCACTCACCCACTCACCCACTCACTCACTCACCCACACAATCACTCACCCACTCAGTCACTCACTTACCCACTCACTCACCCACTCACTCACTCACTCACCCACTCACTCCCTCAGCCACTCACTCACTCACCCAGCCACTCACTCACTCACTCACTCATCCACTCACTCACCCACTCACTCACTCACTCACCCACTCACTCCCTCAGCCACTCACTCACTCACCCAGCCACTCACTCACTCACTCACCCACTCACTCACTCACTCAACCACCCACTCACTCACTCACCCACTCACTCACCCACTCACTCACTCACCCACTCACTCAGTCACTCACTCACTCACTCACCCACTCACTCACTCACTCACTCACCCACTCACTCACTCACTCACTCACCCACTCACTCACTCACTCACCCACTCACTCACTCACTCACTCAACCACCCACTCACTCACTCACCCACTCACTCACCCACTCACTCACTCACCCACTCACTCAGTCACTCACTCACTCACTCACCCACTCACTCACTCACTCACTCAACCACCCACTCACTCACTCACCCACTCACTCAGTCACTCACTCACTCACTCACCCACTCACTCACTCACTCACTCACCCACTCACTCACTCACTCACCCACTCACTCACTCACTCACCCACTCACTCACTCACTCACTCACCCACTCACTCACTCACCCACTCACTCATTCACTCACTCACCCACTCACTCACTCACTCACTCACCCACTCACCCACTCACTCACCCACTCACTCACTCACTCACTCACCCACTCACTCACTCACTCACCCACTCACTCACTCACTCACTCAGTCACTCACTCACTCACTCACCCACTCACTCACTCACTCACTCACCCACTCACTCACTCACTCACCCACTCACTCACCCACTCACTCACTCAACCACCCACTCACTCACTCACTCACTCACTCACCCACTCACTCACTCACTCACTCACCCACTCACTCACCCACTCACTCACTCACTCACACAGTCACTCACCCACTCACTCACCCACTCACCCACTCACTCACTCACTCACCCACCCACTCACTCACTCACTCATCCACTCACTCACTCACTCACCCACTCACCCACTCACACACTCACTCACTCACTCACTCACCCACCCACTCACTCACCCACTCACTCACTCACCCACTCACTCACCCACTCACTCACTCACTCAATCACTCACTCACCCACCCACTCACTCACTCAGTCACTCACTCACCCACCCACTCACTCACCCACTCACTCACCCACCCACTCACTCACCCACTCACTCACTCACTCACCCACCCACTCACTCACCCACTCACTCACCCACCCACTCACTCACCCACTCACTCACTCACTCACCCACTCACTCACTCAACCACTCACTCAGTCACTCACTCACCCACCCACTCACTCACCCACTCACTCACCCACCCACTCACTCACCCACTCACTCACTCACCCACTCACTCACCCACTCACTCACTCACTCAATCACTCACTCACCCACCCACTCAATCACTCACCCACTCACTCACTCACTCACCCACTCACTCACTCACTCAGTCACTCACCCACTCACTCACTCACTCACCCACCCACCCACTCACTCACTCACTCAGTCACTCACTCAACCACTCACTCAGTCACTCACTCACCCACCCACTCACTCATCCACTCACTCACCCACCCACTCACCCACTCACTCACTCACCCACTCACACACTCACTCACTCACTCACACACTCACTCACTCACTCACCCACCCACTCACTCACCCACTCACTCACCCACCCACTCACTCACCCACTCACTCACTCACTCACTCACTCACTCACACAGTCACTCACCCACTCACTCACCCACTCACTCACCCACTCACTCACCCACCCACTCACTCACTCACCCACTCACTCACCCACCCACTCACTCACCCACTCACTCACTCACCCACCCACTCACCCACTCACTCACCCACTCACCCACCCACTCACTCACCCACTCACTCACCCACTCACTCACCCACTCACTCACTCATTCACTCACCCACTCACTCACCCACTCACTCACCCACTCACTCACTCATTCACTCACCCACTCACTCACCCACTCACTCACCCACTCACTCACTCACTCATCCACTCACTCACTCAGTCACTCACTCACCCACTCACTCACTCACCAACTCAGCCACTCACTCACTCACCCACTCACTCACCCACTCACTCACCCACTCACTCACCCACTCACTCACTCACCCACTCACCCACTTACCCACCCACTCACTCACTCACTCACTCACCCACTCACTCACTCACCCACTCACCCACTCACCCACTCACTCACCCACTCACTCACTCACCCACTCACCCACTCACCCACTCACTCACCCACTCACTCACTCACCCACTCACCCACCCACTCACTCACCCACTCACCCACTCACTCACTCACTCACCCACCCACTCACTCACTCACTCACCCACTCACTCACTCACTCACCCACTCACTCACCCACCCACTCACTCACCCACTCACTCACCCACTCACCCACTCACTCACTCACTCACACACTCACTCACTCACTCACTCACACACTCACTCACTCACCCACCCACTCACTCACCCACTCACTCACCCACTCACTCACTCACTCACTCACACAGTCACTCACCCACTCACTCACCCACTCACTCACTCACTCACCCACTCACTCACTCACTCACTCACCCACTCACCCACGCACTCGCCCACTCACTCACTCACCCACTTACCCACTCACCCACCCACTCACTCACTCACCCACTCACTCACTCACTCACTCACCCACTCACTCACTCACCCACCCACTCACTCACCCACTCACTCACCCACTCACCCACTCACTCACTCACCCACTCACACACTCACTCACTCACTCACTCACACACTCACTCACTCACTCACCCACCCACTCACTCACCCACTCACTCACTCACCCACCCACTCACTCACCCACTCACTCACTCACTCACTCACACAGTCACTCACCCACTCACTCACCCACTCACTCACCCACTCACTCACCCACCCACTCACTCACTCACTCACCCACTCACTCACCCACCCACTCACTCACCCACTCACTCACCCACCCACCCACTCACCCACTCACTCACCCACTCACCCACCCACTCACTCACCCACTCACTCACCCACTCACTCACCCACTCACTCACTCATTCACTCACCCACTCACTCACCCACTCACTCACCCACTCACTCACTCATTCACTCACCCACTCACTCACCCACTCACTCACCCACTCACTCACTCACTCATCCACTCACTCACTCAGTCACTCACTCACCCACTCACTCACTCACCAACTCAGCCACTCACTCACTCACCCACTCACTCACTCACCCACTCACTCACCCACTCACTCACCCACTCACTCACCCACCCACTCACTCACCCACTCACTCACTCACCCACTCACTCACTCACTCACCCACTCACCCACCCACTCACTCACCCACTCACTCACCCACCCACTCACCCACCCACTCACTCACCCACTCACTCACCCACCCACTCACTCACCCACTCACTCACCCACCCACTCACTCACCCACTCACTCACCCACCCACTCACTCACCCACTCAATCACCCACTCACTCACCCACCCACTCACTCACCCACTCACTCACCCACTCACTCACTCACCCACCCACTCACCCACCCACTCACCCACTCACTCACTCACTCACTCACTCACCCACTCACTCACCCACCCACTCACTCACCCACTCACTCACCCACCCACTCACTCACCCACTCACTCACCCACTCACTCACCCACCCACTCACTCACCCACTCACTCACCCACTCACTCACTCACCCACTCACTCACTCACTCACCCACTCACCCACCCACTCACTCACCCACTCACTCACCCACTCACTCACCCACTCACTCACTCATTCACTCACCCACTCACTCACCCACTCACTCACCCACTCACTCACTCATTCACTCACCCACTCACTCACCCACTCACTCACCCACTCACTCACTCACTCATCCACTCACTCACTCAGTCACTCACTCACCCACTCACTCACTCACCAACTCAGCCACTCACTCACTCACCCACTCACTCACTCACCCACTCACTCACCCACTCACTCACCCACTCACTCACCCACCCACTCACTCACCCACTCACTCACTCACCCACTCACTCACTCACTCACCCACTCACTCACTCACTCATCCACTCACTCACTCAGTCACTCACTCACCCACTCACTCACTCACCAACTCAGCCACTCACTCACTCACCCACTCACTCACTCACCCACTCACTCACCCACTCACTCACCCACTCACTCACCCACCCACTCACTCACCCACTCACTCACTCACCCACTCACTCACTCACTCACTCACCCACTCACCCACCCACTCACTCACCCACTCACTCACCCACCCACTCACCCACCCACTCACTCACCCACTCACTCACCCACCCACTCACTCACCCACTCACTCACCCACCCACTCACTCACCCACCCACTCACTCACCCACTCACTCACCCACTCACTCACCCACCCACTCACTCACCCACTCACTCACCCACTCACTCACTCACCCACCCACTCACCCACCCACTCACCCACTCACTCACTCACTCACTCACTCACCCACTCACTCACCCACCCACTCACTCACCCACTCACTCACCCACCCACTCACTCACCCACTCACTCACCCACTCACTCACCCACCCACTCACTCACCCACTCACTCACCCACTCACTCACTCACCCACTCACTCACTCACTCACCCACTCACCCACCCACTCACTCACCCACTCACTCACCCACTCACTCACCCACTCACTCACTCATTCACTCACCCACTCACTCACCCACTCACTCACCCACTCACTCACTCATTCACTCACCCACTCACTCACCCACTCACTCACCCACTCACTCACTCACTCATCCACTCACTCACTCAGTCACTCACTCACCCACTCACTCACTCACCAACTCAGCCACTCACTCACTCACCCACTCACTCACTCACCCACTCACTCACCCACTCACTCACCCACTCACTCACCCACCCACTCACTCACCCACTCACTCACTCACCCACTCACTCACTCACCCACTCACCCACCCACTCACTCACCCACTCACTCACCCACCCACTCACCCACCCACTCACTCACCCACTCACTCACCCACCCACTCACTCACCCACTCACTCACCCACCCACTCACTCACCCACTCACTCACCCACCCACTCACTCACCCACTCACTCACCCACTCACTCACCCACCCACTCACTCACCCACTCACTCACCCACTCACTCACTCACCCACCCACTCACCCACCCACTCACCCACTCACTCACTCACTCACTCACCCACTCACTCACCCACCCACTCACTCACCCACTCACTCACCCACCCACTCACTCACCCACTCACTCACCCACTCACTCACCCACCCACTCACTCACCCACTCACTCACCCACTCACTCACTCACCCACTCACTCACTCACTCACTCACCCACTCACTCACTCACTCACCCACCCACCCACTCACTCACCCACTCACTCACCCACTCACTCACTCACCCACTCACTCACTCACTCACTCACCCACTCACTCACTCACTCACCCACCCACTCACTCACTCACTGACACACGAAGTAATCTCACAATTATAATTTTTATTGAATCTACTACAGAAAAAACACACTAGTGACATAATCTCCTTCTATGTGTCTCTATGAGTCTCTATGAGTCTCTATGAGTCTCTATGTGTCTCTATGTGTCTCTATGTGTCTCTATGAGTCTCTATGAGTCTCTATGAGTCTCTATGTGTCTCTATGAGTCTCTATGTGTCTCTATGAGTCTCTATGAGTCTCTATGTGTCTCTATGAGTCTCTATGAGTCTCTATGAGTCTCTATGTGTCTCTATGTGTCTCTATGAGTCTCTATGAGTCTCTATGTGTCTCTATGAGTCTCTATGAGTCTCTATGAGTCTCTATGTGTCTCTATGAGTCTCTATGTGTCTCTATGAGTCTCTATGAGTCTCTATGTGTCTCTATGAGTCTCTATGAGTCTCTATGAGTCTCTATGTGTCTCTATGAGTCTCTATGTGTCTCTATGAGTCTCTATGAGTCTCTATGAGTCTCTATGTGTCTCTATGTGTCTCTATGAGTCTCTATGTGTCTCTATGAGTCTCTATGTGTCTCTATGAGTCTCTATGTGTCTCTATGTGTCTCTATGAGTCTATATGAGTCTCTATGTGTCTCTATGAGTCTCTATGAGTCTCTATGTGTCTCTATGTGTCTCTATGTGTCTCTATGAGTCTCTATGTGTCTCTATGTGTCTCTATGAGTCTCTATGAGTCTCTATGTGTCTCTATGAGTCTCTATGAGTCTCTATGTGTCTCTATGAGTCTCTATGAGTCTCTATGAGTCTCTATGAGTCTCTATGTGTCTCTATGAGTCTCTATGAGTCTCTATGTGTCTCTATGTGTCTCTATGAGTCTCTATGTGTCTCTATGAGTCTCTATGAGTCTCTATGAGTCTCTATGTGTCTCTATGAGTCTCTATGAGTCTCTATGAGTCTCTATGTGTCTCTATGAGTCTCTATGAGTCTCTATGTGTCTCTATGTGTCTCTATGAGTCTCTATGTGTCTCTATGAGTCTCTATGAGTCTCTATGTGTCACTATGAGTCTCTATGAGTCTCTATGAGTCTCTATGAGTCTCTATGAGTCTCTATGTGTCACTATGAGTCTCTATGAGTCTCTATGAGTCTCTATGTGTCTCTATGAGTCTCTATGAGTCTCTATGAGTCTCTATGAGTCTCTATGTGTCTCTATGAGTCTCTATGAGTCTCTATGAGTCTCTATGAGTCTCTATGTGTCTCTATGAGTCTCTATGAGTCTCTATGAGTCTCTATGTGTCTCTATGAGTCTCTATGAGTCTCTATGTGTCTCTATGTGTCTCTATGAGTCTCTATGTGTCTCTATGAGTCTCTATGAGTCTCTATGTGTCACTATGAGTCTCTATGAGTCTCTATGAGTCTCTATGAGTCTCTATGTGTCACTATGAGTCTCTATGAGTCTCTATGAGTCTCTATGAGTCTCTATGAGTCTCTATGTGTCTCTATGTGTCTCTATGAGTCTCTATGTGTCTCTATGTGTCTCTATGAGTCTCTATGTGTCTCTATGAGTCTCTATGTGTCTCTATGAGTCTCTATGAGTCTCTATGTGTCTCTATGAGTCTCTATGTGTCTCTATGAGTCTATATGAGTCTCTATGTGTCTCTATGAGTCTCTATGTGTCTCTATGAGTCTCTATGAGTCTCTATGAGTCTCTATGTGTCTCTATGTGTCTCTATGTGTCTCTATGTGTCTCTATGAGTCTCTATGAGTCTCTATGTGTCTCTATGTGTCTCTATGAGTCTCTATGAGTCTCTATGAGTCTCTATGTGTCTCTATGAGTCTCTATGAGTCTCTATGTGTCTCTATGAGTCTCTATGAGTCTCTATGAGTCTCTATGAGTCTCTATGTGTCTCTATGTGTCTCTATGAGTCTATATGAGTCTCTATGTGTCTCTATGAGTCTCTATGAGTCTCTATGAGTCTCTATGTGTCTCTATGAGTCTCTATGTGTCTCTATGAGTCTCTATGTGTCTCTATGTATCTCTATGAGTCTCTATGAGTCTCTATGTGTCTCTATGTTTCTCTATGTGTCTCTATGAGTCTCTATGAGTCTCTATGAGTCTCTATGTGTCTCTATGAGTCTCTATGTGTCTCTATGAGTCTCTATGAGTCTCTATGAGTCTCTATGAGTCTCTATGAGTCTCTATGAGTCTCTATGTGTCTCTATGTGTCTCTATGAGTCTCTATGTGTCTCTATGAGTCTCTATGAGTCTCTATGAGTCTCTATGTGTCTCTATGAGTCTCTATGTGTCTCTATGAGTCTCTATGAGTCTCTATGTGTCTCTATGAGTCTCTATGTGTCTCTATGAGTCTCTATGAGTCTCTATGTGTCTCTATGAGTCTCTATGTGTCTCTATGTGTCTCTATGAGTCTCTATGTGTCTCTATGTGTCTCTATGAGTCTCTATGTGTCTCTATGAGTCTATATGAGTCTCTATGTGTCTCTATGAGTCTCTATGAGTCTCTATGAGTTCTCTATGTGTCTCTATGAGTCTCTATGTGTCTCTATGAGTCTCTATGTGTCTCTATGTGTCTCTATGAGTCTCTATGTGTCTCTATGAGTCTCTATGAGTCTCTATGAGTCTCTATGAGTCTCTATGAGTCTCTATGTGTCTCTATGAGTCTCTATGTGTCTCTATGTGTCTCTATGAGTCTCTATGTGTCTCTATGAGTCTCTATGAGTCTCTATGTGTCTCTATGTGTCTCTATGAGTCTCTATGTGTCTCTATGAGTCTCTATGTGTCTCTATGTTTCTCTATGTGTCTCTATGAGTCTCTATGAGTCTCTATGAGTCTCTATGTGTCTCTATGTGTCTCTATGAGTCTCTATGAGTCTCTATGTGTCTCTATGTGTCTCTATGAGTCTCTATGTGTCTCTATGAGTCTCTATGAGTCTCTATGTATCTCTATGAGTCTCTATGAGTCTCTATGAGTCTCTATGAGTCTCTATGTGTCTCTATGTGTCTCTATGAGTCTCTATGTGTCTCTATGTGTCTCTATGAGTCTCTATGTGTCTCTATGAGTCTCTATGTGTCTCTATGTGTCTCTATGAGTCTCTATGTGTCTCTATGAGTCTCTATGAGTCTCTATGTGTCTCTATGAGTCTCTATGAGTCTCTATGTGTCTCTATGAGTCTCTATGAGTCTCTATGAGTCTCTATGTGTCTCTATGTGTCTCTATGTGTCTCTATGTGTCTCTATAAGTCTCTATGTGTCTCTATGTGTCTCTATGGGTCTCTATGTGTCTCTATGAGTCTCTATGTGTCTCTATGAGTCTCTATGTGTCTCTATGTGTCTCTATGAGTCTCTATGAGTCTCTATGAGTCTCTATGAGTCTCTATGTGTCTCTATGAGTCTCTATGTGTCTCTATGAGTCTCTATGTGTCTCTATGAGTCTCTATGAGTCTCTATGAGTCTCTATGAGTCTCTATGCGTCTCTATGTGTCTCTATGAGTCTCTATGTGTCTCTATGAGTCTCTATGAGTCTCTATGAGTCTCTATGTGTCTCTATGAGTCTCTATGAGACTCTATGTGTCTCTATGAGTCTCTATGAGTCTCTATGAGTCTCTATGTGTCTCTATGAGTCTCTATGAGTCTCTATGTGTCTCTATGATTGACGATATAGAGGTGTAGATTAATATAATTGAGTATGTGTATATATGATTGTGTATATATTAATGTGTATATATGATTGTGTATATATTAATGTGTATACATGATTGTGTATATATTAATGTGTATATATGATTGTGTATATATTAATGTGTATATATGATTGTGTATATATTAATGTGTATATATGATTGTGTATATATTAATGTGTATATATGATTGTGTATATATTAATGTGTATATATGATTGTGTATATATTAATGTGTATATATGATTTTGTATATATTAATGTGTATATATGATTTTGTATATATTAATGTGTATATATGATTTTGTATATATTAATGTGTATATATGATTTTGTATATATTAATGTGTATATATGATTGTGTATATATTAATGTGTATATATGATTGTGTATATATTAATGTGTATATATGATTGTGTATATATTAATGTGTATATATGATTGTGTATATATTAATGTGTATATATGATTGTGTATATATTAATGTGTATACATGATTGTGTATATATTAATGTGTATATATGATTTTGTATATATTAATGTGTATATATGATTGTGTATATATTAATGTGTATATATGATTGTGTATATATTAATGTGTATTTATGATTGTGTATATATTAATGTGTATATATGATTTTGTATATATTAATGTGTATATATGATTTTGTATATATTAATGTGTATATATGATTTTGTATATATTAATGTGTATATATGATTTTGTATATATTAATGTGTATATATGATTGTGTATATATTAATGTGTATATATGATTTTGTATATATTAATGTGTATATATGATTGTGTATATATTAATGTGTATATATGATTGTGTATATATTAATGTGTATACATGATTGTGTATATATTAATGTGTATATATGATTGTGTATATATTAATGTGTATATATGATTGTGTATATATTAATGTGTATATATGATTGTGTATATATTAATGTGTATTTATGATTGTGTATATATTAATGTGTATATATGATTTTGTATATATTAATGTGTATATATGATTTTGTATATATTAATGTGTATATATGATTTTGTATATATTAATGTGTATTTATGATTGTGTATATATTAATGTGTATATATGATTGTGTATATATTAATGTGTATATATGATTTTGTATATATTAATGTGTATATATGATTGTGTATATATTAATGTGTATATATGATTGTGTATATATTAATGTGTATATATGATTGTGTATATATTAATGTGTATATATGATTTTGTATATATTAATGTGTATATATGATTTTGTATATATTAATGTGTATATATGATTTTGTATATATTAATGTGTATATATGATTTTGTATAAATGTTTGTCTATGATGTCACCTTTAGCAGTCACGCAGCCTCTAGCAGGGCTGTAAGGACAGGTGGAGTGAGTGGTGAGTGAGTGGGTGAGTGGGTGAGTGGGTGAGTGAGTGGGTGAGTGAGTGGGTGGGTGAGTGAGTGAGTGGGTGAGTGAGTGAGTGGTGAGTGAGTGAGTGAGTGAGTGAGTGAGTGAGTGGGTGAGTGAGTGAGTGAGTGGGTGAGTGAGTGGTGAGTGGGTGGTGAGTGAGTGAGTGGGTGAGTGAGTGAGTGAGTGAGTGAGTGAGTGGGTGAGTGGGTGAGTGAGTGGGTGAGTGAGTGGGTGGGTGAGTGAGTGAGTGGGTGAGTGAGTGAGTGGGTGAGTGAGTGGGTGGGTGAGTGAGTGAGTGAGTGAGTGGGTGAGTGAGTGAGTGGGTGAGTGAGTGAGTGAGTGGTGAGTGGGTGAGTGAGTGAGTGGGTGGGTGAGTGAGTGAGTGGGTGAGTGAGTGGTGAGTGAGTGAGTGGGTGAGTGGGTGAGTGAGTGGGTGGAGTGAGTGGTGAGTGGGTGAGTGGGTGAGTGAGTGAGTGGGTGAGTGGTGAGTGGGTGAGTGGGTGAGTGGGTGGGTGAGTGAGTGGGTGAGTGGTGAGTGGGTGAGTGGGTGAGTGGGTGGGTGAGTGAGTGGGTGAGTGAGTGAGTGGGTGAGTGGTGAGTGGGTGAGAGGGTGAGTGGGTGAGTGAGTGGGTGGTGAGTGGGTGAGTGAGTGAGTGAGTGGGTGAGTGAGTGAGTGGTGAGTGGGTGAGTGAGTGAGTGGTGAGTGAGTGGGTGAGTAAGTGGTGAGTGAGTGAGTGGTGAGTGAGTGGGTGAGTGGGTGAGTGAGTGAGTGGTGAGTGGGTGAGTGAGTGAGTGAGTGAGTGGGCGGGTAGGTGAGTGGGTGAGTGAGTGAGTGGGTGAGTGAGAGGGTGGGTGGTTGAGTGGTGAGTGAGTGGGTGAGTGAGTAGGTGAGTGAGTGAGTGGTGAGTGAGTGAGTGGTGAGTGGGTGAGTGGGTGAGTGGGTTGGTGAGTGAGTGAGTGGGTGAGTGAGTGGTGGTGAGTGAGTGGTGAGTGGGTGGGTGGGTGAGTGGGTCAGTGAGTGAGTGAGTGAGTGGGTGAGTGAGTGGTGAGTGAGTGAGTGAGTGGTGAGTGGGTGAGTGAGTGGGTGAGTGGGTGAGTGAGTGAGTGGGTGGGTGAGTGAGTGAGTGAGTGGGTGAGTGAGTGGTGGTGAGTGAGTGGTGAGTGGGTGGGTGGGTGAGTGGTGAGTGAGTGAGTGAGTGGGTGAGTGAGTGGGTGGGTGGGTGAGTAAGTGGGTGGGTGGGTGGGTGAGTGGGTGGGTGGGTGAGTGAGTGAGTGGGTCAGTGAGTGAGTGGGTGAGTGAGTGAGTGGGTGAGTGAGTGAGTGGGTGGGTGGGTGGGTGGGTGAGTGAGTGGGTGAGTGGGTGAGTGGGTGGGTGAGTGAGTGGGTGGGTCAGTGAGTGGGTGGGTGGGTGAGTGAGTGGGTGAGTGAGTGAGTGGGTGGGTGGGTGAGTGAGTGGGTGGGTGGGTGAGTGGGTGAGTGAGTGGGTCAGTGAGTGGGTGGGTGAGTGAGTGAGTGGGTGAGTGAGTGAGTGGGTGGGTGGGTGGGTGAGTGAGTGGGTGAGTGGGTGAGTGGGTGGGTGGGTGAGTGAGTGGGTGAGTGAGTGAGTGGGTGGGTGGGTGAGTGAGTGAGTGAGTGGGTGAGTGAGTGAGTGAGTGGGTGTGTGAGTGAGTGAGTTGATCTTCACTCCTCACAGCTCCTCACTCTCAACCAACGGCCCGGGGCCGAACGTCGCCCCAAAGTTTGCCGAACGTCGCCCGAACGTCGCCCGGACGTCCAACCCCAACTTTGAGAGGGCGGCGTACGGGGAGCTTGGGGGCGGAGCCACGAGGCGAGGGGCGTGGCCAGGAGACACCACGTGGTCCAGTGGGCGGGGCACTGGGGGGGGGGGGGAGACGCAGATCCAGTTACCACTGAGTCACTCAGTCACCCAGTCACTCACCCACTCACTCACTCAGTCACTCACTCACTCACCCACTCACTCACTCACTCACCCACTCACTCACTCACCCACTCACTCAGTCACTCACTCAGTCACTCACCCACTCACTCACCCACTCACTCACTCACTCAACCACTCACCCAGTAACTCACTCACTCACCCAGTCACTCACTCACCCAGTCACTCACTCACCCAGTCACTCACTCACTCACTCACCCACTCACTCACTCACTCACCCAGTCACTCACTCACCCACTCACCCAGTCACTCACTCACTCACCCACTCACTCACTCACCCACTCACTCACTCACCCACTCACTCAGTCACTCACTCACCCACCCAGTCACTCACTCACTCACTCACCCACTCACTCACTCACCCACTCACTCAGTCACCCAGTCACTCAGTCACTCACTCACTCAGTCACTCACTCACTCACTCACCCAGTCACTCACTCACCCACTCACTCAGTCACTCACTCAGTCACTCACCCACTCACTCACTCACCCACTCACTCACTCACTCAGTCACTCACTCACTCACTCACCCACTCACTCACTCACTCACCCACTCACTCACTCACCCACTCACTCACTCACTCAGTCACTCACTCACTCACTCACCCACTCACTCACTCACTCACTCACCCACTCACTCACTCACCCACTCACTCACTCACCCACTCACTCACTCACTCAGTCACTCACTCACTCACTCACCCACTCACTCACTCACTCACTCACCCACTCACTCACTCACCCACTCACTCACTCACTCAGTCACTCACCCACTCACTCACTCACTCAGTCACTCACTCACTCACCCACTCACTCACTCACCCACTCACTCACTCACCCACTCACTCAGTCACTCACTCACCCACCCAGTCACTCACCCACTCACTCACTCACTCACTCACCCACCCAGTCACTCACCCACTCACTCACTCACTCACTCACTCACTCACTCACTCACCCACTCACTCACTCACTCAGTCACTCACTCACTCACTCACCCACTCACTCACTCACCCACTCACTCACCCACTCACTCAGTCACTCACTCACCCACCCAGTCACTCACCCACTCACTCACTCACTCACTCACTCACTCACCCACCCAGTCACTCACCCACTCACTCACTCACCCACTCACTCACTCACTCACTCACTCACTCACTCACTCACTCACCCACTCACTCACTCACTCACCCACTCACTCAGTCACTCACCCACTCACTCACCCACTCACTCACTCACTCACCCACTCACTCACTCACTCACCCACTCACTCACTCACTCACTCACTCACTCACTCACTCACTCACTCACTCACCCACTCACCCAGTCACTCACTCACCCACTCACTCACTCACCCAGTCACTCACTCAGTCAGTAAGTCACTCACCCAGACACTCACTCACTCACTCACTCACTCACTCACTCACCCAGTCACTCACTCAGTCACTCAGCCAGTCACTCACTCAGTCACTCACCCACTCACTCACTCACTCACCCACTCACTCACTCACCCACTCACCCACTCACTCACTCAGTCACTCACTCACCCAGTCACTCACTCAGTCACTCACCCAGTCACTCACTCACTCACTCACCCACTCACTCACTCACTCACTCACCCACTCACTCACTCACCCAGTCACTCACTCAGTCACTCACCCAGTCACTCACTCACTCACTCACCCACTCACTCACTCACTCACCCACTCACTCACTCACCCAGTCACTCACTCAGTCACTCACCCACTCACTCACTCACCCACTCACTCACTCACTCACTCACTCACTCACTCACCACACTCACTCAGTCACTCACTCAGTCACTCAGTCACTCACTCACCCACTCACTCACCCACTCACTCACCCAGTCACTCACCCACTCACTCACCCACCCACCCACTCACCACCCACTCACTCACTCACACACCCACCCACACACCCACTCACCCCCTCACCACCCACTCACCCACTCACCACCCACTCACCACCCCCTCACCACTCACCACCCACTCACCCACCCACTCACCCACCCACCCACCCACTCACCCACCCACTCACTCACCCACTCACTCAGTCACTCACTCAGTCACTCACCCACTCACTCACTCACTCAGTCACTCACTCACTCACCCACTCACTCACTCACCCACTCACTCACTCACTCACCCACTCACTCACTCACCCACTCACTCAGTCACTCACTCAGTCACTCACCCACTCACTCACTCACTCACTCACTCACTCACTCACTCACTCACCCACTCACTCACTCACTCACCCACTCACTCACTCACCCACTCACTCACTCACTCAGTCACTCACCCACTCACTCACTCACTCAGTCACTCACTCACTCACTCACCCACTCACTCACTCACCCACTCACCCACTCACTCACTCACTCACTCACTCACCCACTCACTCACTCACCCAGTCACTCACTCAGTCACTCACCCAGTCACTCACTCACTCACTCACCCACTCACTCACTCACTCACCCACTCACTCACTCACCCAGTCACTCACTCAGTCACTCACCCACTCACTCACTCACTCACCCACTCACTCACTCACTCACTCACTCACTCACCCACTCACTCAGTCACTCACTCAGTCACTCAGTCACTCACTCACCCACTCACTCACCCACTCACTCACCCAGTCACTCACCCACTCACTCACCCACCCACCCACTCACCACCCACTCACTCACTCACACACCCACCCACACACCCACTCACCCCCTCACCACCCACTCACCCACTCACCACCCACTCACCACCCCCTCACCACTCACCACCCACTCACCCACCCACTCACCCACCCACCCACCCACTCACCCACCCACTCACTCACCCACTCACTCAGTCACTCACTCAGTCACTCACCCACTCACTCACTCACTCAGTCACTCACTCACTCACCCACTCACTCACTCACCCACTCACTCACTCACCCACTCACTCACTCACCCACTCACTCAGTCACTCACTCACTCAGTCACTCACCCACTCACTCACTCACTCAGTCACTCACTCACTCACTCACTCACTCACCCACTCACTCACTCACTCACCCACTCACTCACTCACCCACTCACTCACTCAGTCACTCACCCACTCACTCACTCACTCAGTCACTCACTCACTCACTCACCCACTCACTCACTCACCCACTCACTCACTCACCCACTCACTCAGTCACTCACTCACCCACCCAGTCACTCACCCACTCACTCACTCACTCACTCACTCACCCACCCAGTCACTCACCCACTCACTCACTCACTCACCCACTCACTCACTCACTCAGTCACTCACTCACTCACCCACTCACTCACTCACCCACTCACTCACCCACTCACTCAGTCACTCACTCACCCACCCAGTCACTCACCCACTCACTCACTCACCCACTCACACTCACTCACTCACTCACTCACTCACTCACTCACTCACTCACTCACTCACCCACTCACTCAGTCACTCACCCACTCACTCACCCACTCACTCACTCACTCACCCACTCACTCACTCACCCACTCACTCACTCACTCACTCACTCACCCACTCACCCAGTCACTCACTCACCCACTCACTCACTCACCCAGTCACTCACTCAGTCAGTAAGTCACTCACCCAGACACTCACTCACTCACTCACTCACTCACTCACTCACTCACTCACTCACTCACCCAGTCACTCACTCAGTCACTCAGCCAGTCACTCACTCAGTCACTCACCCACTCACTCACTCACTCACCCACTCACTCACTCACCCACTCACCCACTCACTCACTCAGTCACTCACTCACCCAGTCACTCACTCAGTCACTCACCCAGTCACTCACTCACTCACTCACCCACTCACTCACTCACTCACTCACTCACCCACTCACTCACTCACCCAGTCACTCACTCAGTCACTCACCCAGTCACTCACTCACTCACTCACCCACTCACTCACTCACTCACCCACTCACTCACTCACCCAGTCACTCACTCAGTCACTCACCCACTCACTCACTCACTCACCCACTCACTCACTCACTCACCCACTCACTCAGTCACTCACCCACTCACTCACTCACTCAGTCACTCACTCACTCACTCACCCACTCACTCACTCACCCACTCACTCACTCACCCACTCACTCAGTCACTCACTCACCCACCCAGTCACTCACCCACTCACTCACTCACTCACTCACCCACCCAGTCACTCACCCACTCACTCACTCACTCACCCACTCACTCACTCACTCAGTCACTCACTCACTCACCCACTCACTCACTCACCCACTCACTCACCCACTCACTCAGTCACTCACTCACCCACCCAGTCACTCACCCACTCACTCACTCACCCACTCACTCACTCACTCACTCACTCACTCACTCACTCACTCACTCACTCACTCACTCACTCACTCACTCACCCACTCACTCAGTCACTCACCCACTCACTCACCCACTCACTCACTCACTCACCCACTCACTCACTCACCCACTCACTCACTCACTCACTCACCCACTCACCCAGTCACTCACTCACCCACTCACTCACTCACCCAGTCACTCACTCAGTCAGTAAGTCACTCACCCAGACACTCACTCACTCACTCACTCACTCACTCACTCACTCACTCACTCACTCACTCACTCACTCACCCAGTCACTCACTCAGTCACTCAGCCAGTCACTCACTCAGTCACTCACCCACTCACTCACTCACTCACCCACTCACTCACTCACCCACTCACCCACTCACTCACTCAGTCACTCACTCACCCAGTCACTCACTCAGTCACTCACCCAGTCACTCACTCACTCACTCACCCACTCACTCACTCACTCACTCACTCACCCACTCACTCACTCACCCAGTCACTCACTCAGTCACTCACCCAGTCACTCACTCACTCACTCACCCACTCACTCACTCACTCACCCACTCACTCACTCACCCAGTCACTCACTCAGTCACTCACCCACTCACTCACTCACTCACCCACTCACTCACTCACTCACCCACTCACTCAGTCACTCACTCAGTCACTCAGTCACTCACTCACCCACTCACTCACCCACTCACTCACCCAGTCACTCACCCACTCACTCACCCACCCACCCACTCACTCACCCACTCACTCACTTACTCACCCACCCACTCACTCACTCACCCACCCACCCACTCACTGACCCACCCACTCACTCACCCACCCACTCACCCACTCACCCACTCACCCACTCACTCACCCACCCACCCACCCACTCACTCACTCACTCACTCACCCACCCACCCACTCACTGACCCACCCACTCACTCACCCACCCACTCACCCAGTCACTCACTCACTCACCCACTCACTCACTCACTCACTCACTCACTCACCCACTCACTCACTCACCCAGTCACTCACTCAGTCACTCACCCAGTCACTCACTCAGTCACTCACCCAGTCACTCACTCAGTCACTCACCCACTCACTCACTCACCCACTCACTCACTCACTCAGTCACTCAGTCAGTCACTCACCCAGTCACTCACTCACTCACCCACTCACTGACTCACCCACTCACTCACTCACCCAGTCACTCACTCAGTCACTCACCCAGTCACTCACTCAGTCACTCACCCACTCACTCACTCACCCACTCACTCACTCACTCACTCACCCACTCACTCACTCACCGCTCACTCACTCACTCACCCACTCACCCACTCACTCACCCACTCACTCACTCACCCACCCACCCACCCACTCACCCACTCACTCACTCACTCACCCACCCACCCACCCACTCACCCACCCACTCACTCACCCACTCACTCACTCACTCACCCACCCACTCACCCACCCACTCACTCACTCACTCACCCACCCACCCACCCACTCACCCACCCACTCACCCACTCACTCACTCACTCACCCACCCACCCACCCACCCACTCACCCACCCACTCACCCACCCACTCATCAAACCACCCACCCACCCACTCATCCACCCACCCACTCACCCACCCACTCACCCACCCACCCACTCACTCACTCACTCACCCACTCACTCACTCACTCAACCACCCACCCACTCACCCACCCACCCACTCACTCACTCACTCACTCACTCACCCACCCACCCACCCACTCACCCACTCACTCACCCACCCACTCACCCACCCACCCACCCACTCACTCACTCACCCACTCACCCACCCACTCACCCACTCACCCACCCACCCACTCACCCACTCACCCACCCACTCACCCACCCACCCACTCACCCACCCACCCACCCACTCACTCACCCACCCACCCACTCACCCACCCACCCACTCACTCACCCACCCACCCACCCACCCACTCACCCACCCACTCACTCACCCACCCACCCACCCACCCACCCACCCACTCACTCACTCACCCACTCACTCACCCACTCACCCAGTCACTCACTCACCCACTCACTCACTCACCCAGTCACTCACCCACCCACCCACCCACTCACCCACCCACTCACTCACTCACCCACCCACCCACCCACTCACTCACTCACTCACTCACTCACCCACTCACCCAGTCACTCACTCACCCACTCACTCACTCACCCAGTCACTCACTCAGTCAGTAAGTCACTCACCCAGACACTCACTCACTCACTCACTCACTCACTCACTCACTCACTCACTTACTCACTCACCCAGTCACTCACTCAGTCACTCAGCCAGTCACTCACTCAGTCACTCACCCACTCACTCACTCACTCACTCACCCACTCACTCACTCACCCACTCACCCACTCACTCACTCAGTCACTCACTCACCCAGTCACTCACTCAGTCACTCACCCAGTCACTCACTCACTCACCCACTCACTCACTCACTCACTCACCCACTCACTCACTCACCCAGTCACTCACTCAGTCACTCACCCAGTCACTCACTCACCCACTCACTCACTCACTCACCCACTCACTCACTCACCCAGTCACTCACTCAGTCACTCACCCACTCACTCACTCACTCACTCACCCACTCACTCACTCACTCACTCACCCACTCACTCAGTCACTCACTCAGTCACTCAGTCACTCACTCACCCACTCACTCACCCACTCACTCACCCAGTCACTCACCCACTCACTCACCCACCCACCCACTCACTCACCCACTCACTCACTTACTCACCCACCCACTCACTCACTCACCCACCCACCCACTCACTGACCCACCCACTCACTCACCCACCCACTCACCCACTCACCCACTCACCCACTCACTCACCCACCCACCCACCCACTCACTCACTCACTCACTCACCCACCCACCCACTCACTGACCCACCCACTCACTCACCCACCCACTCACCCAGTCACTCACTCACTCACCCACTCACTCACTCACTCACCCACTCACTCACTCACCCAGTCACTCACTCAGTCACTCACCCAGTCACTCACTCAGTCACTCACCCAGTCACTCACTCACTCACCCACTCACTGACTCACCCACTCACTCACTCACCCAGTCACCCACTCACTCACTCACCCACTCACTCACTCACTCAGTCACTCAGTCAGTCACTCACCCAGTCACTCACTCACTCACCCACTCACTGACTCACCCACTCACTCACTCACCCAGTCACTCACTCAGTCACTCACCCAGTCACTCACTCAGTCACTCACCCACTCACTCACTCACCCACTCACTCACTCACCCACTCACTCACTCACCCTCACCTCACTCACTCACCCACTCACCCACTCACTCACCCACCACTCACTCACCCACCCACCCACCCACCCACTCATTCACTCACCCACCCACTCACTCACCCACTCACTCACTCACTCACTCACTCACCCACCCACCACCCACCCCACCCACCCACTCACCTCACTCACCCACCCCCCACCCACTCACCCACCCACTCACCCACTCACTCACCACTCACCCACCCACCCACTCACTCACCCACTCACCCACCCACCATCAACCACCCACCCACCCACCACCCACCCACCCACTCACCCACCCCACTCACCCACCCACCCACCACCACACACCCCCACCCACCACTCACTCACTCAACCACCCACCCACCCACCCCACCCCACCCACCCACTCACTCACCACTCACTCACCCACCCACCCACCCACCTCACCCACTCACTCACCCACCCACTCACCCACCCACCCACCCACCCACCACTCACCCACTCACCCACCCACCCACTCACCCACCCACCCACTCACCACTCACCCACTCACCCACCCACCACCCACACACCCACCCACCCACCACCCACCCACCCACCCACCACCCACCCACCCCACTCACCCACCCACCCACCCACCCACCCACCCACCCCCCCACCCCCCACCCACCCACCCACCCCACCACCACCCACCCACCCACCCCACTCACCCACCCACCACCACCACACCCACCCACCCACCCACCACCACCCACCCACCCACCCACCCCACTCACCCACCCACCCCACCACCCACCCCACCCACCACACACCACCCACCACCCCACCCACCCACCCACCACCCACCCCACCCACTCACCCACCCACCCACCCACCACCCACCCCCCCACTCACCCACCCCACTCACCCACCACCCACCCACCCCACCCACCCACCACCACCACCCACCCACCCACCCACCACCCCACCCACCCACCCACACACCCACCCCACCACCCACCCCACCACCCACCCACCCACCCACCCCCTCACCCACTCACTCCCCACCCACTCCCCCACCCACCCACCCACCCACTCACCCACCCACCCACTCACCCACCACCCCACCCACCCACCCACCCCACCCACCCACACCCCACCACCCACCCACCCCCCCACCCACCCACCCACCCACCCCACCCCCCCACCCACCCACCCACCCCCCACCCACCCACCCACCCCCCCACCCCCCACCCCCACCCACCCCCCACCCACCACCCACCCACCCACCCCCCCACCCCACTCACCCACCCACCCCACCCACCACCACCCCCACCCCCCCACCCACCCACCCACCCACCCACCCACCACCCACCCCCCCACCCACCACCACCCCCACCCACCCCCACCCACCCCCCCACCCACCCACCCACCACCCCACCCACCACCCACCCACCCACCCACTCACCCCACCCACCCACCCCACCCACCCACCCCCCCACCAACCCACCACCCACCCCACCCACCCACCCACCACCCACCCACCCACCCACCCACCCACCCACCCACCCCCACCCACCCACCCACCCACCCACCACCCACCACACCACCCCACCCACCCACCCACCCACCCACTCCCCACCCACCCCACCCCACCCCACCCACCCACCCACCCACCCCCCCACCCACCCACCCACCCACCCACCACCCACCACCCACCCACCACCCACCCACCCACCCACCCCACCCACCCACCCCACCACCCACCACCCACCCACCCACCACCCACCCACCCACCCACCCACCCACCACCCACCCACCCACCCACCCCCACTCACCCACCCACCACCCACCCACCCACCCCCACCACCCACCCACCCACCCACCACCCACCACCCCCCACCCACCCACCCACCACCACCCACCCCACCCACCCACCCACCCACACCACCACCCACCACCCACCACCCACCCACCCACCCACCACCCACCCACCCACCCCACCACCCACCCACCCACCCACCCACCACCCACCCACCACCCACTCACCCCACCCACCCACCCACCCACCACCCCACTCACCCACACCACCCACCCACCCACCACCCACCCACCCACCCCACCCACCACCCACTCACCCACCCACCCACCCACCCACCAACCCACTCACCCACTCACCCACCCACCCACCCACCCACTCACCCACCCACCCACCCACCCACCCACCCACCAACCCACTCACCCACCCACCCACCACCCACCCACCACCCACCCACCCACCCACCCACCCACCCACCCACCCACCCACTCACCCACCCACCCACCCACCCACACTCACCCACCCACCCACCCACCACCCACCCCACCCACCCACCCCCACCCACCCACCCACTCACCCACCCACCCACCCACCCACCACCACCCACCACCCACCCACCCACCCACCCACTCACCCACCCACCCACCCACCACCCACCCACCCACTCACCTACCCACCCACCCACCCACCCACCCACCCCACCCACCCCCCACCCACACACCACCCACTCACCCACCCACCCACCCACCCACTCACCCACCCACCCACCCACCCACTCACCCACCCACCCACTCACCACCCACCCACCCACCCACTCACCTACCCACCCACCCACCCACTCACCCACCACCCACCCACCCACCCACCCACTCACCCACTCACCCACCCACTCACCCACCCACCCACTCACCCACTCACCCACCACCCACCCACCCACCCACACCACTCACTCACCACCACCACTCACCCACTCACCCACCCACCCACCCACCCACCCACCCACTCACCCACTCACTCACCCACTCACCCACTCACCCACCCACTCACCCACCCACTCACCCACCCACCCACTCACCCACTCACCCACCCACCC
This sequence comes from Lampetra fluviatilis, assembly GCF_964198595.1. NCBI lineage: Eukaryota > Metazoa > Chordata > Hyperoartia > Petromyzontiformes > Petromyzontidae > Lampetra > Lampetra fluviatilis. Next base: position 1,629 of record NW_027621814.1, on the reverse strand, counting down.
ACTCACCACCACCCACCCACTCACCCACTCACCCACCACCCACCCACCCACCCACTCACTCACTCACACCACCCACCCACCCACCACCCACCCACCCCACCCACCACCCACTCACTCACCCACCTCACCCACCACCCACCCACCCACCCACCCACCCACACCACTCACTCACACCACCCACCCACTCACCCACCCACCCACCACCCACTCACCCACCCACCCACCCACTCACTCACTCACTCACCCCACCCACCCACCCACCCACTCACCTACCCACTCACCCACCCACCCACCCACCCACTCACCCACCCACCCACCCACTCACCCACCCACCCACCCACCCACTCACCTACCCACCCACCCACCCACTCACCTACCCACCCACCCACCCACCCACTCACCTACCCACTCACCCACCCACCCACCCACCCACTCACCCACCCACCCACCCACCCACCCACCCACCCACCCCACCCACCCACTCACCCACCCACCCACCCACCCACCCACCCTCCCACCCACCCACCACCCACTCACCTACCCACCCACTCACTCACCCACCCACCCACTCACCCACTCACCCACTCACCCACTCACTCACCCACTCACTCACCCACTCACCCACCCACCCACACCCACTCACTCACTCACCCACTCACCCACTCACCCACCCACCCACCCACCCACCCACCCACTCACTCACCCACTCACTCACCCACTCACCCACTCACCCACCCACTCACCCACCCACTCACCCACCCACCCACTCACCCACCCACTCACCCACTCACCCACCCACCCACTCACCCACCCCACCCACTCACCCACTCACCCACCCACCCACCCACTCACTCACTCACCCACCCACCCACCCACCCACCCACCCACTCACCCACTCACTCACCCACCCACCACCCACCCACCCACTCACCCACCCACCCACTCACTCACCCACCCACCCACTCACCCACCCACCCACCCACTCACCCACCCACCCACCCACTCCACCCACACCACCCACTCACCCACCCACCCACCCACTCACCCACCCACCCACCCACTCACTCACTCACTCACTCACTCACCCACCCACCCACCCACTCACCACCCACCCACCCACCCACTCACTCACTCACTCACCCACCCACCCACCCACTCACCTCACCCACCCACTCACCCACCCACTCACCCACCCACTCCACCCACCCACTCCCACTCACCCACCCACCCACCCACTCACCCACCACACCTCACCCACTCACCCACCCACCCACCCACCACCCACTCACTCACTCCACTCACCACCCACCCACTCACCCACCCACCCACTCCACCAACCCACCCACCCACCCCACTCCCACTCACCCACCCACTCACTCACCCACACCACTCACACCACCCACCCACTCACTCACCCACCACCCACTCCACCCACCCACTCACCCACCCACCCACCCACTCCACCCCACTCACTCACCCACCCACTCACCCACCCACTCACCCACCCACCCACACCACTCACCCACTCACTCACCCACCCACTCACCCACCCACCCACCCACTACCCACCACACTCACCCACCCACTCACCCACCCACTCACCCACCCACCCACCCACTCACCCACCCA
>NW_027621813.1:0-42255 GCF_964198595.1 Lampetra fluviatilis | reverse complement strand
CACCACTCACACTCACCACTCACCCTCACCACTCACTCACTCACCACTCACTCACTCACCCTCACCACTCACACTCACCACTCACCACTCACCCTCACCACTCACCACTCACCCTCACCACTCACTCACCCTCACCACTCACACTCACCACTCACCACTCACCCTCACCACTCACCCTCACCACTCACTCACCACTCACTCACTCACCACTCACTCACTCACTCAGTCAGTCACTCACTCACTCAGCCACCCACTCACTCACCCACTCGCTCACTCAGCCACCCACTCACTCAGCCACTCACTCACTCACCACTCACCCTCACCACTCACACTCACCACTCACTCACTCACCACTCGCTCAGTCAGTCACTCACTCACTCACTCAGCCACCCACTCACTCACCCACTCGCTCACTCAGCCACCCACTCACTCAGCCACTCACTCACCACTCACCCTCACCACTCACCCTCACCACCCTCACCACTCACTCACTCACCACTCACTCACCCTCACCACTCACACTCACCACTCACCCTCACCACTCACCCTCACCATTCACTCACCACTCACACTCACCACTCACCCTCACCACTCACACTCACCACTCACCCTCACCACTCACCCTCACCACTCACACTCACCACTCACTCAGCCACTCACTCACTCACCCACTCACTCACCCACCCACCCACTCACTCACTCACTCACTCACTCACTCACTCACCCACCCACTCACCCACCCACTCACTCACTCACCCACCCACCCACTCACTCACTCACCCACCCACCCACCCACTCACTCACTCACCCACCCACCCACTCACCCACCCACTCACCCACTCACTCACCCACCCACCCACCCACCCACTCACCCACCCACCCACCCACCCACCCACTCACCCACCCACCCACCCACCCACTCACCCACCCACCCACCCACCCACTCACCCACTCACCCACTCACTCACCCACCCACCCACCCACTCACCCACCCACCCACCCACCCACCCACCCACTCACCCACCCACCCACCCACCCACTCACCCACTCACCCACTCACTCACCCACTCACCCACCCACTCACCCACCCACCCACCCACCCCCCCCCCCCCCAGGCACTGCTGATGAGAACCGTGGTGACGACTTGTTGCTGCGTGAACGTCACAACTTCTGGTGGTTCCCTCACATGTGGAGCCACAGCCAGCCCCACCTGCACCACAACCACAGCGCGCTGGTGCAGCAGATGCAGATGAACAGGCAGTTTGCCCTGGTCAGTCGCTCAGTCACTCAGCCAGTCATTCACCCAGTCAGTCACTCAGTCGCTCGCTCGCTCAGTCAGTCGCTCGCTCGCTCGCTCACTCAGTCACTCGCTCACTCATTGAGTCTCGGGGTCTTTGAATGAGTGAGTGAGTGGCTGGGTGAGTGAGTGAGTGAGTGACTGAGTGACTGAGTGAGTGACTGAGTGAGTGAGTGGCTGGGTGAGTGAGTGAGTGAGTGGCTGAGTGAATGAGTGAGTGACTGAGTGAGTAGCTGAGTGACTGAGTGAGTAGCTGAGTGACTGAGTGGAGCCACAGCCAGCCCCACCTGCACCACAACCACAGCGCGCTGGTGCAGTAGATGCAGATGAACAGGCAGTTTGCCCTGGTCAGTCGCTCACTCACCCAGTCACTCACCCAGTCACTCAGTCAGTCGCTCGCTCGCTCAGTCAGTCGCTCGCTCGCTCACTCACTCATTGAGTCTCGGGGTCTTTGAATGAGTGAGTGAGTGGCTGGGTGAGTGACTGAGTGAGTGACTGAGTGAGTGACTGAGTGAGTGAGTGACTGAGTGACTGAGTGAGTGACTGAGTGAGTGAGTGACTGACTGAGTGAGTGAGTGACTGACTGACTGACTGAGTGAGTGACTGACTGACTGACTGACTGAGTGAGTGAGTGACTGACTGAGTGAGTGAGTGAGTGGAGCCACAGCCAGCCCCACCTGCACCACAACCACAGCGCGCTGGTGCAGCAGATGCAGATGAACAGGCAGTTTGCCCTGGTCAGTCGCTCAGTCACTCACTAAGTCAGTCACTCACTCACCCAGTCAGTCAGTCACTCAGTCGCTCGCTCGCTCAGTCAGTCGCTCGCTCGCTCACTTCGCTGAGTCTCTGGGTCTCTGAATGAGTGAGTGAGTGACTGGGTGAGTGACTGAGTGACTGAGTGAGTGACTGAGTGAGTGACTGAGTGAGTGAGTGAGTGGCTGAGTGAGTGAGTGGCTGAGTGACTGACTGAGTGAGTGAGTGAGTGGCTGAGTGAGTGAGTGAGTGAGTGGCTGAGTGAGTGAGTGGCTGAGTGACTGACTGAGTGAGTGAGTGAGTGGCTGAGTGACTGAGTGAGTGAGTGAGTGGAGCCACAGCCAGCCCGACCTGCACCACAACCACAGCGCGCTGGTGCAGCAGATGCAGATGAACAGGCAGTTTGCCCTGGTCAGTCACTCAGTCACTCAGCCAGTCATTCACCCAGTCAGTCACTCAGTCGCTCGCTCGCTCGCTCAGTCAGTCGCTCGCTCACTCAGTCACTCGCTCACTCATTGAGTCTCGGGGTCTTTGAATGAGTGAGTGAGTGGCTGGGTGAGTGAGTGAGTGAGTGACTGAGTGACTGAGTGAGTGACTGAGTGAGTGAGTGGCTGGGTGAGTGAGTGAGTGGCTGAGTGAATGAGTGAGTGACTGAGTGAGTAGCTGAGTGACTGAGTGAGTAGCTGAGTGACTGAGTGGAGCCACAGCCAGCCCCACCTGCACCACAACCACAGCGCGCTGGTGCAGTAGATGCAGATGAACAGGCAGTTTGCCCTGGTCAGTCGCTCACTCACCCAGTCACTCACCCAGTCACTCAGTCAGTCGCTCGCTCGCTCAGTCAGTCGCTCGCTCGCTCACTCACTCATTGAGTCTCGGGGTCTTTGAATGAGTGAGTGAGTGAGTGGCTGGGTGAGTGACTGAGTGACTGAGTGAGTGACTGAGTGAGTGAGTGACTGAGTGAGTGACTGAGTGAGTGACTGAGTGAGTGAGTGAGTGACTGAGTGACTGATTGAGTGGCTGAGTGAATGAGTGAGTGAGTGAGTGAGTGACTGAGTGAGTGACTGAGTGAGTGAGTGAGTGACTGAGTGAGTGAGTGGAGCCACAGCCAGCCCCACCTGCACCACAACCACAGCGCGCTGGTGCAGCAGATGCAGATGAACAGGCAGTTTGCCCTGGTCAGTCACTCAGCCAGTCACTCACTCACCCAGTCAGTCACTCACTCACTCACCCAGTCACTCACTCAGTCGCTCGCTCGCTCACTGAGTCTGTGGGTCTCTGAATGAGTGAGTGAGTGTCTGAGTGAGTGAGTGAGTGAGTGAGTGATTGAGTGAGTCACTGAGTGAGTGACTGACTGAGTGAGTGAGTGGCTGAGTGAGTGGGTGAGTGACTGAGTGAGTGGGTGAGTGACTGAGTGAGTGAGTAGCTGAGTAACTGAGTGAGTAGCTGAGTGAGTAGCTGAGTGAGTGAGTGACTGAGTGAGTGATTGAGTGAGTGACTGTGTGGGTGGTTGATTGAGTGACTGATTGAGAGGCTGACTGAGTGAGTGAGTGACTGAGTGAGTGGCTGAGTGACTGACTGAGTGACTGAGTGAGTGACTGAGTGAGTGAGTGAGTGACTGACTGAGTGAGTGAGTGACTGACTGAGTGAGTGAGTGACTGAGTGAGTGGCTGAGTGACTGACTGAGTGACTGAGTGAGTGACTGAGTGAGTGACTGACTGAGTGACTGACTGACTGAGTGACTGACTGACTGACTGAGTGGCTGACTAACTGAGTGACTGACTGACTGAGTGACTGACTGACTGAGTGACTGACTGACTGAGTGACTGACTGACTGAGTGGCTGACTAACTGAGCGACTGACTAACTGAGTGACTGACTGACTGAGTGACTGACTGACTGAGTGGCTGACTAACTGACTGACTGACTGAGTGTCTCCTCACTCACCACCAGGCTCATGACCTTCCCGTCACACATCGCTACGCCGTGTCTCCTCACCACCCACTCACTCACCCACCCACTCACTCACTCACCCACCCACTCACTCACCCACCCACTCACCCACCCACTCACTCACCCACCCACTCACTCACCCACCCACTCACTCACCCACCCACTCACTCACCCACCCACTCACTCACCTACCCACCCACTCACTCACTCACCCACCCACTCACCCACCCACTCACTCACCCACCCACCCACCCACTCACCCACCCACTCACCCACCCACTCACTCACCCACCCACTCACTCACCCACCCACTCACTCACCCACCCACTCACCCACCCACTAACCCACTCACCCACTCACTCACTCACCCACTCACCCACCCACCCACTCACTCACCCACTCACTCACCCACTCACTCACTCACCCACCCACTCACCCACTCACTCACCCACTCACCCACCCACCCACCCACTCACCCACCCACTCACCCACTCACTCACCCACTCACCCACCCACCCACCCACTCACCCACTCACTCACTCACCCCACCCACTCACTCACCCACCCACCCACTCACTCACTCACCCACCCACCCACCCACCCACTCACCCACCCACCCACTCACTCACCCACTCACCCACTCACCCACTCACCCACCCACCCACCCACCCACTCACCCACCCACCCACTCACCACTCACACTCACCACCCACACACCCACCCACTCACCCACCCACTCACTCACCCACCCACCCACTCACCCACCCACCCACCCACTCACCCACCCACCCACCCACCCACTAACCCACTCACCCACCCACTAACCCACTCACCCACCCACTCACCCACTCACCCACCCACCCACCCACTCACCCACCCACCCACCCACCCACTCACCCACCCACCCACTCACCCACCCACCCACCCACCCACCCACCCACTCACCCACCCACCCACTCACCCACCCACCCACCCACTCACCCACCCACCCACTCACCCACTCACCCACCCACCCACCCACTCACCCACCCACCCTCTCACTCACTGAGTCTCTGAGTCTCTGAATCACTGAGAGAGAAGCTGAGTGACTGAGTGACTGACTGACTGAGTGACTGACTGACTGAGTGGCTGACTAACTGACTGACTGACTGAGTGAGTGACTGACTGACTGACTGAGTGTCTCCTCACTCACCACCAGGCTCATGACCTTCCCGTCACACATCGCTACGCCGTGTCTCCTCACCACCCACCCACTCACCCACCCACTCACTCACTCACCCACCCACTCATTCACCCACCCACTCACCCACCCACCCACCCACTCACTCACCCACCCACTCACCCACCCACTCACTCACTCACCCACCCACTCACTCACCCACCCACTCACCCACCCACCCACCCACTCACTCACCCACCCACTCACCCACCCATTCACTCACCCACTCACCCACTCACCCACTCACCCACCCACCCACTCACCCACCCACCCACTCACCCACCCACTCACCCACCCACCCACCCACCCACCCACCCACCCACTCACCCACCCACCCACTCACCCACCCACCCACTCACCCACTCACCCACCCACCCACTCACCCACCCACCCACCCACTCACCCACCCACCCTCTCACCACAGGCTCACGACCTACCCGTCACACATCGCTACGCGGTCTCTCCCCACCACTCACTCACTCACCCACTCACCCACCCACTCACTCACCCACCCACCCACTCACCCACCCACCCACTCACCCACCCACCCACTCACCCACTCACCCACCCACTCACCCACCCACTCACCCACCCACCCACCCACTCACCCACCCACCCACCCACCCACTCACCCACTCACCCACCCACCCACTCACCCACACACCCACTCACCCACTCACCCACCCACCCACCCACTCACCCACCCACTCACCCACTCACCCACTCACCCACCCACCCACTCACCCACCCACCCACCCACCCACTCACCCACCCACCCACTCACTCACCCACTCACTCACCCACCCACCCACCCACTAACCCACTCACCCACCCACCCACCCACTCACCCACCCACCCACCCACCCACCCACTCACCCACCCACCCACCCACCCACTCACCCACCCACCCACCCACTCACCCACCCACCCACTCACCCACCCACTCACCCACCCACTCACCCACCCACCCACTCACCCACCCTCTCACCACAGGCTCATGACCTTCCCGTCACACATCGCTACGCGGTCTCTCCCCACCACTCCGGTGTGTTCCCGACACACGACCCGCTGTACCGCGCCTGGCGCGACGTGTGGAATGTCGACGTCTCCAGCACCGAGGAGTATCCGCACCTGAGGCCGGCTCGGGGCAGACGCGGGTTCACTCACCTCGGGGTCAGGGTGAGTCACTCAGTCACTCAGTCAGTCACTCAGTCAGTCACTCACTCACTCACTCAGTCACTCAGTCAGTCACTCACTCACTCAGCTACTCACTCAGTCACTCACTCAGTCACTCACTCACTCAGTCACTCAGTTACTCACTCACTCAGTTAGTCACTCACTCAGTCAGTCACTCACTCAGTCACTCACTCAGCCACTCACTCACTCAGTCACTCACTCAGACACTCACTCAGTCACTCGCTCACTCACTCAGCCACTCACTCACTCAGCTAGCTACTCACTCAGTCACTCACTCACTCAGACACTCACTCACTCAGTCACTCACTCAGTCACTCACTCAGTCTATCACTCACTCACTCAGCCACTCACTCACCCACTCACTCACTCAGTCTATCAATCACTCAGGCATTCACTCACTCAGCCACTCACTCACTCAATCACTCATCCACTCACTCACTCACTCAGTCTATCACTCACTCACTCAGCCACTCACTCACTCAGCAACTCACGCACTCAGTCACTCAGCCACTCAGCCACTCACTCACTCAGCCACTCACCCACTCACTCAGCCACTCACTCACTCACTCAGACACTCACTCACTCAGCCACTCACGCACTCAGTCACTCAGCCACTCAGCCACTCACTCACTCAGCCACTCACCCACTCACTCAGCCACTCACTCACTCAGACACTCACTCACTCAGACACTCACGCACTCAGTCACTCAGCCACTCAGCCACTCACTCACTCAGTCACTCACCCACTCACTCAGCCACTCACTCACTCACTCAGACACTCACTCACTCAGACACTCACGCACTCAGTCACTCAGCCACTCAGCCACTCACTCACTCAGCCACTCACCCACTCACTCAGCCACTCACTCACTCACTCAGACACTCACTCACTCAGCCACTCACGCACTCAGTCACTCAGCCACTCAGCCACTCACTCACTCAGTCACTCACCCACTCACTCAGCCACTCACTCACTCAGACACTCACTCACTCAGACACTCACGCACTCAGTCACTCAGCCACTCAGCCACTCACTCACTCAGCCACTCACCCACTCACTCAGCCACTCACTCACTCAGACACTCACTCACTCAGACACTCACGCACTCAGTCACTCAGCCACTCAGCCACTCACTCACTCAGCCACTCACCCACTCACTCAGCCACTCACTCACTCAGACACTCACTCACTCAGACACTCACGCACTCAGTCACTCAGCCACTCAGCCACTCACTCACTCAGCCACTCACCCACTCACTCACTCAGACACTCACTCACTCAGCCACTCACTCACTCAGCCACTCACTCAGTCTGTCTGTGTCTGTGTGTGTGTCTCTACAGGTGCTACCCAGACAAACCTGTGGTCTATTCACTCACTCCATTCGCTCTGTGTCTCTCTGTGTCTCTCTGTGTCTCTGTGTGTGTCTCTGTGTCTCTGTGTGTGTGTCTCTGTGTGTGTGTCTCTGTGTGTGTCTCTGTGTGTCTGTGTGTGTCTCTGTGTCTCTGTGTGTGTCTCTGTGTAGGTGCTACCCAGACAAACCTGTGGTCTCTTCACTCACACCATTCACTCTGTGTGTCTCTGTGTCTCTGTGTGTGTCTCTGTGTGTGTGTCTCTGTGTGTGTCTCTGTGTGTGTCTATCTAGGTGCTACCCGGACAGACGTGTGGTCTCTTCACTCACACCATTCACTCTGTGTGTGTCTCTGTGTCTCTCTGTGTGTGTCTCTGTGTGTGTCTGTGTGTCTATCTAGGTGCTACCCAGACAGACGTGTGGTCTCTTCACTCACACCATTCGCTCTGTGTATGTGTGTGTCTCTGTGTGTGTCTGTGTGTGTGTGTGTGTGTGTCTCTGTGTGTGTCTATCTGTGTGTGTCTCTGTGTCTCTGTGTGTGTCTCTGTGTGTGTGTCTATCTAGGTGCTACCCAGACAGACGTGTGGTCTCTTCACTCACACCATTCACTCTGTGTATGTGTGTGTCTCTGTGTGTGTGTCTCTGTGTGTGTGTGTGTGTCTCTGTGTGTGTCTATCTGTGTGTGTCTCTGTGTCTCTGTGTGTGTGTCTCTGTGTGTGTCTCTGTGTGTGTGTCTATCTAGGTGCTACCCAGACAGACGTGTGGTCTCTTCACTCACACCATTCACTCTGTGTATGTGTGTGTCTGTGTGTGTCTCTGTCTCTGTGTGTGTCTCTGTGTGTGTCTCTGTGTGTGTCTCTGTGTGTGTCTCTGTGTGTGTCTCTGTGTGTGTCTCTGTGTGTGTCTCTGTGTGTGTGTCTATCTAGGTGCTACCCAGACAGACGTGTGGTCTCTTCACTCACACCATTCGCTCTGTGTGTGTCTCTCTGTGTGTGTCTCTGTGTGTGTCTCTGTGTGTGTCTCTGTGTGTGTCTCTGTGTGTGTGTCTCTGTGTGTGTCTGTGTGTCTATCTAGGTACTACCCAGACAGACGTGTGGTCTCTTCACTCACACCATTCGCTCTGTGTGTGTCTCTGTGTGTCTCTCTGTGTGTGTCTCTGTGTGTGTCTCTGTGTGTGTCTATCTGTGTGTGTCTCTGTGTCTCTGTGTGTGTGTCTCTGTGTGTGTCTCTGTGTGTGTGTTTGTGTGTGTGTCTCTGTGTGTGTCTCTGTGTGTGTCTCTGTGTGTGTCTGTGTGTGTGTCTCTGTGTGTGTCTCTGTGTGTGTCTGTGTGTGTGTCTCTGTGTGTGTCTCTGTGTGTGTCTCTGTGTGTGTGTCTCTACAGGTGCTACCCAGACAGACGTGTGGTCTCTTCACTCACACCATTCGCTCTGTGTGTGTCTCTGTGTGTGTCTATCTGTGTGTGTCTCTGTGTGTGTCTCTGTGTGTGTCTCTGTGTGTGTCTCTGTGTGTGTCTGTGTGTCTATCTAGGTGCTACCCAGACAGACGTGTGGTCTCTTCACTCACACCATTCGCTCTGTGTGTGTCTCTGTCTCTGTGTGTGTCTCTGTGTGTGTCTCTGTGTGTGTGTCTCTGTGTGTGTCTCTGTGTGTGTCTCTGTGTGTGTCTCTGTGTGTGTGTCTATCTAGGTGCTACCCAGACAGACGTGTGGTCTCTTCACTCACACCATTCACTCTGTGTATGTGTGTGTCTCTGTGTGTGTCTCTGTGTGTGTGTGTGTCTCTGTGTGTGTCTATCTGTGTGTGTCTCTGTGTCTCTGTGTGTGTGTCTCTGTGTGTGTCTCTGTGTGTGTGTCTATCTAGGTGCTACCCAGACAGACGTGTGGTCTCTTCACTCACACCATTCGCTCTGTGTGTGTCTCTGTGTCTCTGTGTGTGTCTGTGTGTGTGTCTCTGTGTGTGTCTCTGTGTGTGTGTGTGTGTGTCTGTGTGTCTATCTAGGTGCTACCCAGACAGACGTGTGGTCTCTTCACTCACACCATTCGCTCTGTGTGTGTCTCTCTGTGTGTGTCTCTGTGTGTGTCTCTGTGTGTGTCTCTGTGTGTGTCTCTGTGTGTCTCTGTGTGTGTCTCTGTGTGTGTGTCTATCTAGGTGCTACCCAGACAGACGTGTGGTCTCTTCACTCACACCATTCGCTCTGTGTGTGTCTCTGTGTCTCTGTGTGTGTCTGTGTGTGTGTCTCTGTGTGTGTCTCTGTGTGTGTGTGTGTGTGTCTGTGTGTCTATCTAGGTGCTACCCAGACAGACGTGTGGTCTCTTCACTCACACCATTCACTCTGTGTATGTGTGTGTCTCTGTGTGTGTGTCTCTGTGTGTGTCTCTGTGTGTGTCTCTGTGTGTGTCTCTGTGTGTGTCTCTGTGTGTGTCTCTGTGTGTGTGTCTATCTAGGTGCTACCCAGACAGACGTGTGGTCTCTTCACTCACACCATTCGCTCTGTGTGTGTCTCTGTGTGTGTCTCTGTGTGTGTCTCTGTGTGTGTCTCTGTGTGTGTCTCTGTGTGTGTCTCTGTGTGTGTGTCTATCTAGGTGCTACCCAGACAGACGTGTGGTCTCTTCACTCACACCATTCACTCTGTGTGTGTCTCTGTGTGTCTCTGTGTGTGTGTCTCTGTGTGTGTCTCTGTGTGTGTCTGTGTGTCTATCTAGGTGCTACCCAGACAGACGTGTGGTCTCTTCACTCACACCATTCACTCTGTGTATGTGTGTGTCTCTGTGTGTGTGTCTCTGTGTGTGTCTCTGTGTGTGTCTGTGTGTCTATCTAGGTGCTACCCAGACAGACGTGTGGTCTCTTCACTCACACCATTCACTCTGTGTATGTGTGTGTCTCTGTGTGTGTGTCTCTGTGTGTGTCTCTGTGTGTGTCTGTGTGTCTATCTAGGTGCTACCCAGACAGATGTGTGGTCTCTTCACTCACACCATTCACTCTGTGTATGTGTGTGTCTCTGTGTGTGTGTCTCTGTGTGTGTCTCTGTGTGTGTCTGTGTGTCTATCTAGGTGCTACCCAGACAGACGTGTGGTCTCTTCACTCACACCATTCACTCTGTGTATGTGTGTGTCTCTGTGTGTGTGTCTCTGTGTGTGTCTCTGTGTGTGTCTGTGTGTCTATCTAGGTGCTACCCAGACAGACGTGTGGTCTCTTCACTCACACCATTCACTCTGTGTATGTGTGTGTCTCTGTGTGTGTGTCTCTGTGTGTGTCTCTGTGTGTGTCTGTGTGTCTATCTAGGTGCTACCCAGACAGACGTGTGGTCTCTTCACTCACACCATTCGCTACGCCGACTTTCCCGGAGGGCCCATCGAGTTGGAACGCAGCATCCACGGCGGGGAGCTCTTCACCACAATACTGCTCACCCCCGTCAGTCGCTAACTAGCACACCAACTAGCTAACTAGCACACCAACTAGCTAACTAGCACACCAACTAGCTAACTAGCACACTAACTAGCACACTAACTAGCTAACTAGCACACTAACTAGCTAACTAGCACACTAACTAGCTAACTAGCACACTAACTAGTTAACTAGCACACTAACTAGCACACTAACTAGTTAACTAGCACACTAACTAGCTAACTAGCACACTAACTAGCACACTAACTAGCACACTAACTAGTTAACTAGTACACTAACTAGTTAACTAGTACACTAACTAGCACACTAACTAGCACACTAACTAGTTAACTAGCACACTAACTAGTTAACTAGTACACTAACTAGCACACCAACTAGCTAACTAGCACACCAACTAGCTAACTAGCACACTAACTAGTTAACTAGCACACTAACTAGTTAACTAGTACACTAACTAGCACACTAACTAGCACACTAACTAGTTAACTAGCACACTAACTAGTTAACTAGTACACTAACTAGCACACTAACTAGCACACTAACTAGTTAACTAGCACACCAACTAGCTAACTAGCACACCAACTAGCTAACTAGCACACTAACTAGTTAACTAGCACACTAACTAGCTAACTAGTACACTAACTAGCACACTAACTAGCACACTAACTAGTTAACTAGTACACTAACTAGCACACCAACTAGCTAACTAGCACACCAACTAGCTAACTAGCACACTAACTAGCACACTAACTAGCACACTAACTAGTTAACTAGTACACTAACTAGCACACTAACTAGCACACTAACTAGCACACTAACTAGCACACTAACTAGTTAACTAGTACACTAACTAGCACACTAACTAGTACACTAACTAGCACACTAACTAGCACACTAACTAGTTAACTAGTACACTAACTAGCACACTAACTAGCACACTAACTAGTTAACTAGTACACTAACTAGCACACTAACTAGCACACTAACTAGCACACTAACTAGCACACTAACTAGTTAACTAGTACACTAACTAGCACACTAACTAGCACACTAACTAGTACACTAACTAGCACACTAACTAGTACACTAACTAGTACACTAACTAGTACACTAACTAGCACACTAGTACACTAACTAGTACACTAACTAGCACACTAACTAGTACACTAACTAGCACACTAACTAGCACACTAACTAGTACACTAACTAGCACACTAACTAGTTAACTAGTACACTAACTAGCACACTAACTAGTACACTAACTAGTACACTAACTAGCACACTAACTAGTACACTAACTAGCACACTAACTAGCACACTAACTAGCACACTAACTAGCACACTAACTAGTTAACTAGTACACTAACTAGCACACTAACTAGCACACTAACTAGTTAACTAGTACACTAACTAGCACACTAACTAGCACACTAACTAGTACACTAACTAGTACACTAACTAGTTAACTAGCACACTAACTAGCACACTAACTAGCACACTAACTAGTACACTAACTAGTACACTAACTAGTTAACTAGTACACTAACTAGTACACTAACTAGCACACTAACTAGCACACTAACTAGCACACTAACTAGCTAACTAGCACACTAACTAGCACACTAACTAGCTAACTAGCACACTAACTAGTTAACTAGTACACTAACTAGCACACTAACTAGCACACTAACTAGTTAACTAGCACACTAACTAGCACACTAACTAGCACACTAACTAGCACACTAACTAGCACACTAACTAGCACACTAACTAGTTAACTAGTACACTAACTAGTTAACTAGCACACTAACTAGTACACTAACTAGCACACTAACTAGTTAACTAGTACACTAACTAGCACACTAACTAGCACACTAACTAGTTAACTAGTACACTAACTAGCACACTAACTAGTACACTAACTAGCACACTAACTAGTACACTAACTAGTTAACTAGCACACTAACTAGTACACTAACTAGTACACTAACTAGTACACTAACTAGCACACTAACTAGCACACTAACTAGCACACTAACTAGTTAACTAGTACACTAACTAGCACACTAACTAGTACACTAACTAGCACACTAACTAGTACACTAACTAGCTAACTAGCACACTAACTAGTACACTAACTAGCACACTAACTAGTACACTAACTAGTTAACTAGCACACTAACTAGTACACTAGCTAGCACACTAACTAGTACACTAACTAGCACACTAACTAGTACACTAACTAGTTAACTAGCACACTAACTAGTACACTAACTAGCACACTAACTAGTACACTAACTAGCTAACTACCACACTAACTAGTTAACTAGCACACTAACTAGTTAACTAGCACACTAACTAGTACACTAACTAGTACACTAACTAGCACACTAACTAGCACACTAACTAGTTAACTAGCACACTAACTAGTACACTAACTAGCACACTAACTAGCACACTAACTAGTTAACTAGCACACTAACTAGCACACTAACTAGCACACTAACTAGTTAACTAGCACACTAACTAGTACACTAACTAGCACACTAACTAGCACACTAACTAGTTAACTAGCACACTAACTAGCTAACTAGCACACTAACTAGCTAACTAGCACACTAACTAGCACACTAACTAGTTAACTAGTACACTAACTAGCACACTAACTAGTACACTAACTAGTTAACTAGTACACTAACTAGTACACTAACTAGTACACTAACTAGTTAACTAGTACACTAACTAGTTAACTAGCACACTAACTAGTACACTAACTAGTACACTAACTAGTTAACTAGCACACTAACTAGTTAACTAGCACACTAACTAGTACACTAACTAGTTAACTAGCACACTAACTAGTTAACTAGCACACTAACTAGTACACTAACTAGCACACTAACTAGCACACTAACTAGCACACTAACTAGCACACTAACTAGTACACTAACTAGCACACTAGCTAGTTAACTAGCACACTAACTAGTTAACTAGCACACTAACTAGCACACTAACTAGTTAACTAGTACACTAACTAGCACACTAACTAGTACACTAACTAGTTAACTAGTACACTAACTAGCACACTAACTAGCACACTAACTAGTACACTAACTAGTTAACTAGCACACTAACTAGTTAACTAGCACACTAACTAGTACACTAACTAGTACACTAACTAGCACACTAACTAGCACACTAACTAGTTAACTAGCACACTAACTAGTACACTAACTAGCACACTAACTAGCACACTAACTAGTTAACTAGCACACTAACTAGCACACTAACTAGCACACTAACTAGTTAACTAGCACACTAACTAGTACACTAACTAGCACACTAACTAGCACACTAACTAGTTAACTAGCACACTAACTAGTACACTAACTAGCACACTAACTAGTTAACTAGCACACTAACTAGCTAACTAGCACACTAACTAGCTAACTAGCACACTAACTAGTACACTAACTAGTTAACTAGTACACTAACTAGTACACTAACTAGTTAACTAGCACACTAACTAGTTAACTAGCACACTAACTAGCACACTAACTAGCACACTAACTAGTTAACTAGTACACTAACTAGTTAACTAGCACACTAACTAGTACACTAACTAGTTAACTAGCACACTAACTAGTTAACTAGCACACTAACTAGTACACTAACTAGTACACTAACTAGCACACTAACTAGTTAACTAGTACACTAACTAGTACACTAACTAGCACACTAACTAGTTAACTAGTACACTAACTAGCACACTAACTAGCACACTAACTAGCACACTAACTAGCACACTAACTAGCTAACTAGTACACTAACTAGCACACTAACTAGTTAACTAGCACACTAACTAGTACACTAACTAGCACACTAACTAGTTAACTAGTACACTAACTAGCACACTAACTAGTTAACTAGCACACTAACTAGTTAACTAGTACACTAACTAGTACACTAACTAGTTAACTAGCACACTAACTAGTTAACTAGTACACTAACTAGCACACTAACTAGCACACTAACTAGCACACTAACTAGCACACTAACTAGCTAACTAGTACACTAACTAGCACACTAACTAGTTAACTAGCACACTAACTAGTACACTAACTAGTACACTAACTAGTTAACTAGCACACTAACTAGTACACTAACTAGTACACTAACTAGTTAACTAGTACACTAACTAGCACACTAACTAGTTAACTAGCACACTAACTAGCACACTAACTAGTTAACTAGCACACTAACTAGCACACTAACTAGTTAACTAGTACACTAACTAGTTAACTAGTACACTAACTAGCTAACTAGCACACTAACTAGCACACTAACTAGTTAACTAGCACACTAACTAGCACACTAACTAGTTAACTAGTACACTAACTAGTTAACTAGCACACTAACTAGCTAACTAGCACACTAACTAGCACACTAACTAGTACACTAACTAGTACACTAACTAGTACACTAACTAGTTAACTAGTACACTAACTAGCACACTAACTAGCACACTAACTAGTTAACTAGCACACTAACTAGCACACTAACTAGTTAACTAGTACACTAACTAGTACACTAACTAGTACACTAACTAGTACACTAACTAGCACACTAACTAGTTAACTAGCACACTAACTAGCACACTAACTAGTTAACTAGTACACTAACTAGCACACTAACTAGCACACTAACTAGTTAACTAGCACACTAACTAGCACACTAACTAGTACACTAACTAGTACACTAACTAGTACACTAACTAGTACACTAACTAGCACACTAACTAGTTAACTAGTACACTAACTAGTACACTAACTAGTACACTAACTAGCACACTAACTAGTTAACTAGTACACTAACTAGTACACTAACTAGCACACTAACTAGTTAACTAGTACACTAACTAGTTAACTAGTACACTAACTAGTACACTAACTAGTTAACTAGTACACTAACTAGTACACTAACTAGTACACTAACTAGTACACTAACTAGCACACTAACTAGTTAACTAGTACACTAACTAGTTAACTAGTACACTAACTAGTTAACTAGTACACTAACTAGCACACTAACTAGCTAACTAGTACACTAACTAGTTAACTAGTACACTAACTAGTTAACTAGTACACTAACTAGCACACTAACTAGTTAACTAGTACACTAACTAGTTAACTAGTACACTAACTAGTTAACTAGTACACTAACTAGCACACTAACTAGTTAACTAGTACACTAACTAGTACACTAACTAGTTAACTAGCACACTAACTAGCTAACTAGCACACTAACTAGTTAACTAGCACACTAACTAGTTAACTAGCACACTAACTAGTTAACTAGCACACTAACTAGTTAACTAGCACACTAACTAGTTAACTAGCACACTAACTAGTTAACTAGCACACTAACTAGTTAACTAGCACACTAACTAGTTAACTAGCACACTAACTAGTTAACTAGCACACTAACTAGTTAACTAGCACACTAACTAGTTAACTAGCACACTAACTAGCTAACTAGCACACTAACTAGTTAACTAGCACACTAACTAGCTAACTAGTACACTAACTAGTTAACTAGCACACTAACTAGCTAACTAGCACACTAACTAGTTAACTAGCACACTAACTAGCTAACTAGTACACTAACTAGCTAACTAGCACACTAACTAGTTAACTAGCACACTAACTAGCTAACTAGTACACTAACTGCACACTAACTAGTTAACTAGCACACTAACTAGTTAACTAGCACACTAACTAGTTAACTAGTACACTAACTAGCACACTAACTAGCACACTAACTAGTACACTAACTAGCACACCAACTAGTTAACTAGCACACTAACTAGTTAACTAGCACACTAACTAGTTAACTAGTACACTAACTAGTTAACTAGTACACTAACTAGCTAACTAGCACACTAACTAGTACACTAACTAGTTAACTAGCACACTAACTAGTTAACTAGCACACTAACTAGTTAACTAGCACACTAACTAGTTAACTAGTACACTAACTAGCTAACTAGCACACTAACTAGTTAACTAGCACACTAACTAGTTAACTAGCACACTAACTAGTACACTAACTAGTTAACTAGCACACTAACTAGTTAACTAGTACACTAACTAGTTAACTAGCACACTAACTAGTTAACTAGCACACTAACTAGCTAACTAGCACACTAACTAGTTAACTAGCACACTAACTAGCACACTAACTAGCTAACTAGTACACTAACTAGCACACTAACTAGCACACTAACTAGCACACTAACTAATTAATTAGTACACTAACTAGTACACTAACTAGCTAACTAGCACACTAACTAGTTAACTAGCACACTAACTAGTACACTAACTAGTTAACTAGCACACTAACTAGTTAACTAGCACACTAACTAGTTAACTAGTACACTAACTAGTTAACTAGTACACTAACTAGCTAACTAGCACACTAACTAGTTAACTAGCACACTAACTAGTTAACTAGCACACTAACTAGTACACTAACTAGTTAACTAGCACACTAACTAGTTAACTAGTACACTAACTAGTTAACTAGCACACTAACTAGTTAACTAGCACACTAACTAGCTAACTAGCACACTAACTAGTTAACTAGCACACTAACTAGCACACTAACTAGCTAACTAGCACACTAACTAGTTAACTAGCACACTAACTAGCACACTAACTAGTTAACTAGCACACTAACTAGCACACTAACTAGTACACTAACTAGCACACTAACTAGCACACTAACTAGCACACTAACTAGCACACTAACTAGTTAACTAGTGCTGTGGGTGAGTAAGTGAGTGGGTGAGTGGCTGAGTGAGTGAGTGACTGACTGACTGAGTGACTGACTAACTGCCTGACTGACTTACTGAGTGACTGACTGACTAAGTGACTAAGTGACTGACTGAGTGACTGACTGACTGCCCCTCCTCACCAGGTGAACATCTTCATGACTCACCTTTCCAACTGAGTGACTGAGTGAGTGACTGACTGAGTGACTGACTGACTGACTGAGTGAGTGAGTGGCTGAGTGACTGGCTGAGTGTGTGAGTGACTGGCTGAGTGGGTGAGTGAGTGGCTGAGTGAGTGAATGACTGAGTGACTGAGTGACTGACTGAGTGAGTGAGTGACTGACTGAATGACTGACTCAGTGACTCAGTGACTGAGTGAGTGAGTGAGTGACTGAGTGACTGACTGAGTGACTAACTGACTGAGTGACTCACTGACTGACTGAGTCACTGACTGAGTGACTGACTGACTGAGTGACTGAGTGACTGACTGACTAACTGACTGACTGAGTGACTGACTGAGTGACTGAATGACTGACTGAGTGACTGACTGAGACTGACTGAGTCAGTGAGTGACTGACTGAGTGACTGACTGAGTGACTGACTGAGTGAGACTGACTGAGTGAGTGACTGAGTGACTGACTGACTGAGTGACTGACTGAGTAACTGACTGAGTGACTGAGTGACTGACTGACTGAGTAACTGACTGACTGACTGAGTGACTGACTAACTGACTGACTAACTGACTGACTGACTGCCTCACCAGGTGAACATCTTAATGACTCACCTCTCCAACTGAGTGGCTGAGTGAGTGACTGACTGACTAACTGACTGACTGACTGAGTGAGTGACTGCCTCACCAGGTGAACATCTTCATGACTCACCTCTCCAACTGAGTGAGTGACTGAGTGAGTGACTGACTGAGTGAGTGACTGACTGTGTGACTGAGTGAGTGACTGACTAACTAACTGACTGACTAACTGACTGACTGACTAACTGACTGAGTGACTGCCTCACCAGGTGAACATCTTCATGACTCACCTCTCCAACTACGGCAACGACCGTCTGGGCCTGTACACCTTCGAGAGCCTGCTCTCTTTCCTGAGCTGCTACACGAACCTGCAGCTGTCAACACTCACTCCACCCCTCATGGCAGACACCTACTTCTCCCTGTACCCCCAGGACACTCACCCAGTGTGGCAGGTGAGTCAGTGAGTGAGTCAGTGAGTCACTCAGTCAGTTAGTTAGTCAGTCAGTCACTCAGACACTCAGCCACTCACTCAGTCACTCACTCACTCCACCCCTCATGGCAGAGACCTACTTCTCCCTGTACGCCCAGGACACTCACCCAGTGTGGCAGGTGAGTCAGTGAGTGAGTCAGTCAGTGAGTCAGTGAGTCACTCAGTCAGTCAGTCAGTCATTCACTCACTCACTCAGTCACTCACTCACTCCACCCCTCATGGCAGAGACCTACTTCTCCCTGTACCCCCAGGACACTCACCCAGTATGGCAGGTGAGTGAGTCAGTCAGTGAGTCAGTCAGTCACTCAGTCAGTTAGTTAGTCAGTCAGTCATTCAGTCATTCACTCACTCACTCACTCACTCCACCCCTCATGGCAGAGACCTACTTCTCCCTGTACCCCCAGGACACTCACCCAGTGTGGCAGGTGAGTCAGTCAGTGAGTCAGTGAGTCAGTGACTCACTCAGTCAGTCAGTTAGTCAGTCACTCAGTCAGTCAGTCAGTTAGTCACTCAGTCACTCACTCAGTCAGTCACTCAGTCAGTCACTCAGTCACTCACTCACTCAGTCACTCACCCACTCACTCAGTCAGTCACTCAGTCACCCACTCACTCAGTCAGTCACTCAGTCACCCACTCACTCAGTCAGTCACTCAGTCAGTCACTCAGTCACTCACCCACTCACTCACTCACTCAGTCACTCACTCAGTCACTCACACACTCAGTCAGTCAGTCAGTCACTCACACACTCACTCAGTCAGTCACTCACACACTCACTCACTCACTCAGTCAGTCACTCACACACTCACTCAGTCACTCACCCACTCACTCAGTCAGTCACTCAGTCACCCACTCACTCAGTCAGTCACTCACTCAGCCACTCACTCAGTCACCCACTCACTCACTCCGACCCTGATGGCAGAGACCTACTTCTCCCTGTACCCCCAGGACACTCACTCAGTCAGTCAGTTAGTCAGTCACTCAGTCACTCACTCAGTCAGTCAGTTAGTCACTCAGTCACTCACTCAGTCAGTCAGTCATTCAGTTAGTCACTCACTCAGTCACTCACTCACTCACTCACCCACTCACTCAGTCAGTCACTCAGTCACCCACTCACTCAGTCAGTCACTCAGTCACCCACTCAGTCAGTCACTCAGTCAGTCAGTCATTCACTCACTCACTCAGTCACTCACTCACTCCACCCCTCATGGCAGACACCTACTTCTCCCTGTACCCCCAGGACACTCACCCAGTGTGGCAGGTGAGTGAGTCAGTCAGTGAGTCAGTGAGTCAGTCAGTGAGTCACTCAGTTACTCACTCACTCAGACACTCAGTTACTCACTCAGCCACTCACTCACTCACTCCACCCCTCATGGCAGAGACCTACTTCTCCCTGTACCCCCAGGACACTCACCCAGTATGGCAGGTGAGTGAGTCAGTCAGTGAGTCAGTCAGTCAGTCACTCAGTCAGTTAGTTAGTCAGTCAGTCATTCAGTCATTCACTCACTCACTCCACCCCTCATGGCAGAGACCTACTTCTCCCTGTACCCCCAGGACACTCACCCAGTGTGGCAGGTGAGTCAGTCAGTGAGTCAGTGAGTCAGTGACTCACTCAGTCAGTCAGTTAGTCAGTCACTCAGTCACTCAGTCAGTCAGTTAGTCACTCAGTCACTCACTCAGTCAGTCACTCAGTCAGTCACTCAGTCACTCACTCAGTCACTCACCCACTCACTCAGTCAGTCACTCAGTCACCCACTCACTCAGTCAGTCACTCAGTCACCCACTCACTCAGTCAGTCACTCAGTCAGTCACTCAGTCAGTCACTCAGTCACTCACCCACTCACTCACTCAGTCACTCACTCAGTCACTCACACACTCAGTCAGTCAGTCAGTCACTCACACACTCACTCACTCAGTCACTCACCCACTCACTCAGTCAGTCACTCAGTCACCCACTCACTCAGTCAGTCACTCAGTCAGTCACTCAGTCAGTCACTCAGTCACTCACCCACTCACTCACTCACTCACTCAGTCACTCACTCAGTCACTCACACACTCACTCAGTCAGTCAGTCACTCACACACTCACTCAGTCACTCACACACTCACTCACTCAGTCACTCAATCACTCACTCACTCACTCACACAGTCACTCACACACTCACTCACTCACTCAGTCAGTCACTCACACACTCACTCAGTCACTCACCCACTCACTCAGTCAGTCACTCACTCAGCCACTCACTCAGTCACCCACTCACTCACTCCGACCCTGATGGCAGAGACCTACTTCTCCCTGTACCCCCAGGACACTCACTCAGTCAGTCAGTTAGTCAGTCACTCAGTCACTCACTCAGTCAGTCAGTTAGTCACTCAGTCACTCACTCAGTCAGTCAGTCATTCAGTTAGTCACTCACTCAGTCACTCACTCAGTCACTCACTCACTCACCCACTCACTCACTCAGTCACTCACCCACTCACTCAGTCAGTCACTCAGTCACCCACTCACTCAGTCAGTCACTCAGTCACCCACTCAGTCAGTCACTCAGTCAGTCACTCAGTCACTCACCCACTCACTCACTCAGTCACTCACACAGTCACTCACACACTCACTCAGTCAGTCAGTCACTCACCCACTCACTCACTCAGTCACTCACACAGTCACTCACACACTCACTCACTCAGTCAGTCAGTCAGTCATTCACTCACTCACTCACTCACTCCACCCCTCATGGCAGAGACCTACTTCTCCCTGTACCCCCAGGACACTCACCCAGTATGGCAGGTGAGTCAGTCAGTGAGTCAGTGAGTCAGTGAGTCAGTTAGTTAGTCAGTCAGTCAGTCATTCACTCACTCACTCAGTCACTCACTCACTCACTCCACCCCTCATGGCAGAGACCTACTTCTCCCTGTACCCCCAGGACACTCACTCAGTCAGTCAGTTAGTCAGTCACTCAGTCACTCACTCAGTCAGTCAGTTAGTCACTCAGTCACTCACTCAGTCAGTCACTCAGTCAGTCACTCAGTCACTCACTCACTCAGTCACTCACCCACTCAGTCAGTCACTCAGTCACCCACTCACTCAGTCACTCAGTCACCCACTCACTCAGTCAGTCACTCAGTCAGTCACTCAGTCAGTCACTCAGTCACTCACCCACTCACTCACTCAGTCACTCACTCAGTCACTCACACACTCAGTCAGTCAGTCAGTCACTCACACACTCACTCAGTCACTCACCCACTCACTCAGTCAGTCACTCAGTCACCCACTCACTCAGTCAGTCACTCAGTCAGTCACTCAGTCAGTCACTCAGTCACTCACCCACTCACTCACTCACTCAGTCACTCACTCAGTCACTCACACACTCACTCAGTCAGTCAGTCACTCACACACTCACTCAGTCACTCACACACTCACTCACTCAGTCACTCAGTCACTCACTCACTCACACAGTCACTCACACACTCACTCACTCAGTCAGTCAGTCAGTCAGTCACTCACACACTCACTCAGTCACTCACCCACTCACTCAGTCAGTCACTCAGTCACCCACTCACTCAGTCAGTCACTCACTCAGCCACTCACTCAGTCACCCACTCACTCACTCCGACCCTGATGGCAGAGACCTACTTCTCCCTGTACCCCCAGGACACTCACTCAGTCAGTCAGTTAGTCAGTCACTCAGTCACTCAGTCAGTCAGTTAGTCACTCAGTCACTCAGTCAGTCAGTCAGTCAGTCACTCACACACTCACTCAGTCACTCACCCACTCACTCAGTCAGTCACTCACTCAGCCACTCACTCAGTCACCCACTCACTCACTCCGACCCTGATGGCAGAGACCTACTTCTCCCTGTACCCCCAGGACACTCACTCAGTCAGTCAGTTAGTCAGTCACTCAGTCACTCACTCAGTCAGTCAGTTAGTCACTCAGTCACTCACTCAGTCAGTCATTCAGTTAGTCACTCACTCAGTCACTCACTCAGTCACTCACTCACCCACTCACTCACTCAGTCACTCACCCACTCACTCAGTCAGTCACTCAGTCACCCACTCAGTCAGTCACTCAGTCAGTCACACAGTCACTCACACACTCACTCACTCAGTCAGTCAGTCACTCACTCACTCACTCACACACTCACTCACCCACTCACTCACTCAGTCACTCACACAGTCACTCACACACTCACTCAGTCAGTCAGTCAGTCACTCACCCACTCACTCACTCAGTCACTCACACAGTCACTCACACACTCACTCAGTCAGTCAGTCACTCACTCACTCACACACTCAGTCACACACTCACTCACTCAGTCACTCACACAGTCACTCACTCACACACTCACTCAGTCAGTCACTCACTCACACACTCACTCAGTCAGTCAGTCAGTCACTCACCCACTCACTCACTCAGTCACTCACACAGTCATTCACACACTCACTCAGTCAGTCAGTCACTCACCCACTCACTCACTCAGTCACTCACACAGTCACTCACACACTCACTCAGTCAGTCAGTCACTCACTCACTCACACACTCAGTCACACACTCACACACTCAGTCACTCACACAGTCACTCACTCACACACTCACTCAGTCAGTCAGTCAGTCACTCACTCACACACTCAGTCAGTCAGTCAGTCACTCACACACTCACTCAGTCAGTCAGTCACTCACCCACTCACTCAGTCACTCACACAGTCACTCACACACTCACTCAGTCAGTCAGTCACTCACTCACTCACTCACACACTCAGTCACACACTCACTCACACACTCACTCAGTCAGTCAGTCACTCACTCACACACTCAGTCAGTCAGTCAGTCACTCACACACTCAGTCAGTCAGTCACTCACCCACTCACTCAGTCACTCACACAGTCACTCACACACTCACTCACTCAGTCAGTCACTCACTCACACACTCAGTCACACACTCACTCAGTCACTCACACAGTCACTCACTCACACACTCACTCAGTCAGTCAGTCACTCACTCAGTCAGTCAGTCACTCAGTCAGTCACTCAGTCACTCACTCACTCACACACTCACTCAGTCAGTCACTCAGTCACTCACTCAGTCAGTCACTCACTCACTCAGTCAGTCAGTCACTCACTCAGTCAGTCACTCACTCAGTCACTCACTCAGTCAGTCAGTCAGTCACTCAGTCACTCACTCAGTCAGTCACTCAGTCACTCACTCAGTCAGTCACTCAGTCACTCACTCAGTCAGTCACTCAGTCACCCACTCACTCAGTCAGTCACTCAGTCACCCACTCAGTCAGTCACTCAGTCAGTCACTCAGTCACTCACCCACTCACTCACTCAGTCACTCACACAGTCACTCACACACTCACTCAGTCAGTCAGTCACTCACCCACTCACTCACTCAGTCACTCACACAGTCACTCACACACTCACTCACTCAGTCAGTCAGTCAGTCATTCACTCACTCACTCACTCACTCCACCCCTCATGGCAGAGACCTACTTCTCCCTGTACCCCCAGGACACTCACCCAGTATGGCAGGTGAGTCAGTCAGTGAGTCAGTGAGTCAGTTAGTTAGTCAGTCAGTCAGTCATTCACTCACTCACTCAGTCACTCACTCACTCACTCCACCCCTCATGGCAGAGACCTACTTCTCCCTGTACCCCCAGGACACTCACTCAGTCAGTCAGTTAGTCAGTCACTCAGTCACTCACTCAGTCAGTCAGTTAGTCACTCAGTCACTCACTCAGTCAGTCACTCAGTCAGTCACTCAGTCACTCACTCACTCAGTCACTCACCCACTCAGTCAGTCACTCAGTCACCCACTCACTCAGTCACTCAGTCACCCACTCACTCAGTCAGTCACTCAGTCAGTCACTCAGTCAGTCACTCAGTCACTCACCCACTCACTCAGTCACTCACTCAGTCACTCACACACTCACTCAGTCAGTCAGTCAGTCACTCACACACTCACTCAGTCACTCACCCACTCACTCAGTCAGTCACTCAGTCACCCACTCACTCAGTCAGTCACTCAGTCAGTCACTCAGTCAGTCACTCAGTCACTCACCCACTCACTCACTCACTCAGTCACTCACTCAGTCACTCACACACTCACTCAGTCAGTCAGTCACTCACACACTCACTCAGTCACTCACACACTCACTCACTCAGTCACTCAGTCACTCACTCACTCACACAGTCACTCACACACTCACTCACTCAGTCAGTCAGTCAGTCAGTCACTCACACACTCACTCAGTCACTCACCCACTCACTCAGTCAGTCACTCAGTCACCCACTCACTCAGTCAGTCACTCACTCAGCCACTCACTCAGTCACCCACTCACTCACTCCGACCCTGATGGCAGAGACCTACTTCTCCCTGTACCCCCAGGACACTCACTCAGTCAGTCAGTTAGTCAGTCACTCAGTCACTCACTCAGTCAGTCAGTTAGTCACTCAGTCACTCAGTCAGTCAGTCAGTCAGTCACTCACACACTCACTCAGTCACTCACCCACTCACTCAGTCAGTCACTCAGTCACCCACTCACTCAGTCAGTCACTCACTCAGCCACTCACTCAGTCACCCACTCACTCACTCCGACCCTGATGGCAGAGACCTACTTCTCCCTGTACCCCCAGGACACTCACTCAGTCAGTCAGTTAGTCAGTCACTCAGTCACTCACTCAGTCAGTCAGTTAGTCACTCAGTCACTCACTCAGTCAGTCAGTCATTCAGTTAGTCACTCACTCAGTCACTCACTCAGTCACTCACTCACCCACTCACTCACTCAGTCACTCACCCACTCACTCAGTCAGTCACTCAGTCACCCACTCAGTCAGTCACTCAGTCAGTCACACAGTCACTCACACACTCACTCACTCAGTCAGTCAGTCACTCACTCACACACTCACTCACCCACTCACTCAGTCACTCACACAGTCACTCACACACTCACTCAGTCAGTCAGTCACTCACCCACTCACTCACTCAGTCACTCACACAGTCACTCACACACTCACTCACTCAGTCAGTCAGTCACTCACTCACTCACTCACACACTCAGTCACACACTCACTCACTCAGTCACTCACACAGTCACTCACTCACACACTCACTCAGTCAGTCACTCACTCACACACTCACTCAGTCAGTCAGTCAGTCACTCACCCACTCACTCACTCAGTCACTCACACAGTCACTCACACACTCACTCAGTCAGTCAGTCACTCACCCACTCACTCACTCAGTCACTCACACAGTCACTCACACACTCACTCAGTCAGTCAGTCACTCACTCACTCACACACTCAGTCACACACTCACTCACTCAGTCACTCACACAGTCACTCACTCACACACTCACTCAGTCAGTCAGTCAGTCACTCACTCACACACTCAGTCAGTCAGTCAGTCACTCACACACTCACTCAGTCAGTCAGTCACTCACCCACTCACTCAGTCACTCACACAGTCACTCACACACTCACTCAGTCAGTCAGTCACTCACTCACTCACTCACACACTCAGTCACACACTCACTCACACACTCACTCAGTCAGTCAGTCACTCACTCACACACTCAGTCAGTCAGTCAGTCACTCACACACTCACTCAGTCAGTCAGTCACTCACCCACTCACTCAGTCACTCACACAGTCACTCACACACTCACTCAGTCAGTCAGTCACTCACCCACTCACTCAGTCACTCACACAGTCACTCACACACTCACTCACTCAGTCAGTCACTCACTCACTCACACACTCAGTCACACACTCACTCAGTCACTCACACAGTCACTCACTCACACACTCACTCAGTCAGTCAGTCACTCACTCACTCAGTCAGTCAGTCACTCAGTCAGTCAGTCACTCAGTCACTCACTCACTCACACACTCACTCAGTCAGTCACTCAGTCACTCACTCAGTCAGTCACTCAGTCACTCACTCACTCAGTCAGTCAGTCACTCAGTCAGTCACTCACTCAGTCACTCACTCAGTCAGTCAGTCAGTCAGTCACTCAGTCACTCACTCAGTCAGTCACTCAGTCACTCACTCAGTCAGTCACTCAGTCACTCACTCAGTCAGTCACTCAGTCACTCACTCACTCAGTCAGTCACTCACTCACTCAGTCAGTCACTCACTCAGTCACTCACTCAGTCAGTCAGTCAGTCACTCAGTCACTCACTCAGTCAGTCACTCAGTCACTCACTCAGTCAGTCACTCAGTCACTCACTCACCCACTCACCCACCCACTCACCCACTCACCCACCCACTCACCCACTCACTCACTCACTCACACACTGTGTGTCACTGTGTGTGTGTGTATCTGTGAGTCACTGTGTCTCACTGTGTGTGTGTCTCTGTGTGTGTGTGTCTCACTATGTGTGTGTCTCACTGTGTGTGTGTCTCATTGTGTGTGTGTCTCTGTGTGTATCTATCCGGCTAGAATCCTTGCCACGATAAACGCCACAAGGACATTTGGTCAAAGGAGAAGACTTGTGACAGACTTCCGAGTGTCATCATCATGGGTCCTCAAAAAACTGGTGGGTG
The DNA here is from genome assembly GCF_964198595.1 of Lampetra fluviatilis. Taxonomy (NCBI): domain Eukaryota; kingdom Metazoa; phylum Chordata; class Hyperoartia; order Petromyzontiformes; family Petromyzontidae; genus Lampetra; species Lampetra fluviatilis. Next base: position 14,471 of record NW_027621813.1, on the reverse strand, counting down.
GGTGAGTGGGTGGGTGAGTGAGTGGGTGAGTGAGTGGGTGGGTGGGTGGGTGAGTGGGTGAGTGGGTGAGTGGGTGGGTGGGTGAGTGGGTGGGTGGGTGAGTGGGTGGGTGGGTGAGTGGGTGGGTGGATGGGTGGTTGAGTGGGTGGGTGAGTGAGTGGGTGAGTGGGTGGGTGGGTGGGTGAGTGAGTGAGTGGGTGGGTGAGTGGGTGGGTGAGTGGGTGGGTGGATGGGTGGTTGAGTGAGTGGGTGGGTGGGTGAGTGAGTGGGTGGGTGAGTGGGTGGGTGGGTGGGTGGGTGGGTGGGTGAGTGGGTGGGTGGGTAGCTGAGTGGGTAGCTGAGTGGGTAGCTGAGTGAGTGAGTGGGTGGGTGGTGAGTTGGTGGCTGAGTGGGTAGCTGAGTGAATGGCTGAGTGAGTAAGTGACCGAGTGACTGAGTGAGTGGGTGAGTGGGTGGGTGGGTGGGTGAGTGGGTGGGTGGGTGAGTGGGTGGGTGGGTGAGTGGGTGGGTGAGTGAGTGGGTGGGTGGGTGGGTGGGTGAGTGGGTGGGTGGGTGGGTGGGTGAGTGGGTGGGTGGGTGGGTGGGTGAGTGGGTGGGTGGGTGGGTGGGTGGGTGGGTGAGTGGGTGGGTGGGTGAGTGGGTGGGTGGGTGAGTGGGTGGGTGAGTCAGTGGGTGAGTGGGTGGGTCAGTGGGTGAGTGGGTGGGTGAGTGGGTGGGTGAGTGAGTGGGTGAGTGGGTGGGTGAGTGGGTGGGTGAGTCAGTGGGTGAGTGGGTGGGTGAGTGGGTGAGTGGGTGGGTGGGTAGCTGAGTGGGTAGCTGAGTGGGTAGCTGAGTGAGTGAGTGGGTGGGTGGTGAGTGGGTGGCTGAGTGGGTAGCTGAGTGAATGGCTGAGTGAGTAAGTGACCGAATGACTGAGTGAGTGAGTGAGTGGGTGGGTGGGTGGGTGGGTGAGTGGGTGGGTGGGTGGGTGAGTGGGTGGGTGGGTGAGTGGGTGAGTGAGTGGGTGGGTGAGTCAGTGGGTGAGTGGGTGAGTGAGTGGGTGGGTGAGTGGGTGGGTGAGTGAGTGGGTGAGTGGGTGGGTGGGTGAGTGGGTGGGTGGGTAGCTGAGTGGGTAGCTGAGTGAGTGAGTGGGTGGGTGAGTGGGTGGCTGAGTGGGTAGCTGAGTGAATGGCTGAGTGAGTAAGTGACCGAGTGACCGAGTGACTGAGTGAGTGAGTGGGTGAGTGAGTTGCTGAGTGGGCGAGTGGGTAGCTAGCTGAGTGAGTGGGTGAGTGAGTGGGTAGCTGAGTGGGTAGCTGAGTGAGTGAGTGGGTGGGTGAGTGGGTGGCTGAGTGGGTAGCTGAGTGAATGGCTGAGTGAGTAAGTGACCGAGTGACCGAGTGACTGAGTGGGTGAGTGAGTTGCTGAGTGGGTGAGTGGGTAGCTAGCTGAGTGAGTGGGTGAGTGAGTGGGTAGCTGAGTGTGTAGCTGAGTGGGTAGCTGAGTGAGTGTGTAGCTGAGTGAGTAGCTGAGTAGCTGAGTGAGTGTGTAGCTGAGTGGCTACTCTGTGTGTGTGCAGGGACCACAGCTCTGCACACGTTCCTGAAGCTTCACCCGAACGTGGTCACCTCCTACCCTGAGTGGGTAGCTGAGTGGGTGGGTAGCTGAGTGGGTAGCTGAGTGGGTAGTTGAGTGGGTAGCTGAGTGGGTAGCTGAGTGAGTGAGTGGGTGGGTGAGTGGGTGGCTGAGTGATTAAGTGACCGAGTGACCGAGTGAGTGAGTGGGTGAGCGAGTTGCTGAGTGGGCGAGTGGGTAGCTAGCTGAGTGAGTGGGTGAGTGAGTGGGTAGCTGAGTGGGTAGCTGAGTGTGTAGCTGAGTGGGTAGCTGAGTGTGTAGCTGAGTGGGTAGCTGAGTGTGTAGCTGAGTGAGTGAGTGGGTGGGTGGTGAGTTGGTGGCTGAGTGGGTAGCTGAGTGAATGGCTGAGTGAGTAAGTGACCGAGTGACTGAGTGAGTGGGTGAGTGGGTGGGTGGGTGAGTGGGTGGGTGGGTGAGTGGGTGGGTGGGTGAGTGGGTGGGTGAGTGAGTGGGTGGGTGGGTGGGTGGGTGAGTGGGTGGGTGGGTGGGTGGGTGAGTGGGTGGGTGGGTGGGTGGGTGGGTGGGTGAGTGGGTGGGTGGGTGGGTGAGTGGGTGGGTGGGTGGGTGGGTGAGTGGGTGGGTGGGTGGGTGGGTGAGTGGGTGGGTGGGTGGGTGGGTGAGTGGGTGGGTGGGTGGGTGGGTGAATGGGTGGGTGAGTGGGTGGGTGAGTGGGTGGGTGAGTGGGTGGGTGAGTGGGTAGCTGAGTGAATGGCTGAGTGAGTAAGTGACCGAGTGACCGAGTGACTGAGTGAGTGAGTGGGTGAGTGAGTTGCTGAGTGGGCGAGTGGGTAGCTAGCTGAGTGAGTGGGTGAGTGAGTGGGTAGCTGAGTGGGTAGCTGAGTGAGTGAGTGGGTGGGTGAGTGGGTGGCTGAGTGGGTAGCTGAGTGAATGGCTGAGTGAGTAAGTGACCGAGTGACCGAGTGACTGAGTGGGTGAGTGAGTTGCTGAGTGGGTGAGTGGGTAGCTAGCTGAGTGAGTGGGTGAGTGAGTGGGTAGCTGAGTGTGTAGCTGAGTGGGTAGCTGAGTGAGTGTGTAGCTGAGTGAGTAGCTGAGTAGCTGAGTGAGTGTGTAGCTGAGTGGCTACTCTGTGTGTGTGCAGGGACCACAGCTCTGCACACTTTCCTGAAGCTTCACCCAAACGTGGTCACCTCCTACCCTGAGTGGGTAGCTGAGTGGGTGGGTAGCTGAGTGGGTAGCTGAGTGGGTAGTTGAGTGGGTAGCTGAGTGGGTAGCTGAGTGAGTGAGTGGGTGGGTGAGTGGGTGGCTGAGTGAGTAAGTGACCGAGTGACCGAGTGAGTGAGTGAGTGGGTGAGTGAGTTGCTGAGTGGGCGAGTGGGTAGCTAGCTGAGTGAGTGGGTGAGTGAGTGGGTAGCTGAGTGGGTAGCTGAGTGTGTAGCTGAGTGGGTAGCTGAGTGTGTAGCTGAGTGTGTAGCTGAGTGGGTAGCTGAGTGTGTAGCTGAGTGGGTAGCTGAGTGTGTAGCTGAGTGGCTACTCTGTGTGTGTGCAGGGACCACAGCTCTGCACACGTTCCTGAAGCTTCACCCGAACGTGGTCACCTCCTACCCTGAGTGGGTAGCTGAGTGGGTGGGTAGCTGAGTGGGTAGCTGAGTGGGTAGTTGAGTGGGTAGCTGAGTGGGTAGCTGAGTGAGTGAGTGGGTGGGTGAGTGGGTGGCTGAGTGATTAAGTGACCGAGTGACCGAGTGGGTGAGCGAGTTGCTGAGTGGGCGAGTGGGTAGCTAGCTGAGTGAGTGGGTGAGTGAGTGGGTAGCTGAGTGGGTAGCTGAGTGTGTAGCTGAGTGGGTAGCTGAGTGTGTAGCTGAGTGGGTAGCTGAGTGTGTAGCTGAGTGGCTACTCTGTGTGTGTGCAGGGACCACAGCGCTCCACACGTTCCTGAAGCTTCACCCAAACGTGGTCACCTCCTACCCTGAGTGGGTAGCTGAGTGGGTAGCTGAGTGGGTAGCTGAGTGGGTAGCTGAGTGAGTGGGTGAGTGGGTGGCTGAGTGAGTAAGTGACCGAGTGACCGAGTGAGTGAGTGAGTGAGTGGGTGAGTGAGTTGCTGAGTGGGCGAGTGGGTAGCTAGCTGAGTGGGTAGCTGAGTGAGTGTGTAGCTGAGTGTGTAGCTGAGTGTGTAGCTGAGTGGGTAGCTGAGTGTGTAGCTGAGTGGGTAGCTGAGTGTGTAGCTGAGTGGCTACTCTGTGTGTGTGCAGGGACCACAGCGCTGCACACGTTCCTGAAGCTTCACCCAAACGTGGTCACCTCCTACCCTGAGTGGGTAGCTGAGTGGGTAGCTGAGTGGGTAGCTGAGTGGGTAGCTGAGTGAGTGAGTGGGTGGGTGAGTGGGTGGCTGAGTGGGTAGCTGAGTGAATGGCTGAGTGAGTAAGTGACCGAGTGACCGAGTGACTGAGTGAGTGAGTGGGTGAGTGAGTTGCTGAGTGGGCGAGTGGGTAGCTAGCTGAGTGAGTGGGTGAGTGAGTGGGTAGCTGAGTGGGTAGCTGAGTGAGTGAGTGGGTGGGTGAGTGGGTGGCTGAGTGGGTAGCTGAGTGAATGGCTGAGTGAGTAAGTGACCGAGTGACCGAGTGACTGAGTGGTTGAGTGAGTTGCTGAGTGGGTGAGTGGGTAGCTAGCTGAGTGAGTGGGTGAGTGGGTAGCTGAGTGTGTAGCTGAGTGGGTAGCTGAGTGAGTGTGTAGCTGAGTGAGTAGCTGAGTAGCTGAGTGAGTGTGTAGCTGAGTGGCTACTCTGTGTGTGTGCAGGGACCACAGCTCTGCACACTTTCCTGAAGCTTCACCCAAACGTGGTCACCTCCTACCCTGAGTGGGTAGCTGAGTGGGTGGGTAGCTGAGTGGGTAGCTGAGTGGGTAGTTGAGTGGGTAGCTGAGTGGGTAGCTGAGTGAGTGAGTGGGTGGGTGAGTGGGTGGCTGAGTGAGTAAGTGACCGAGTGACCGAGTGAGTGAGTGGGTGAGTGAGTTGCTGAGTGGGCGAGTGGGTAGCTAGCTGAGTGAGTGGGTGAGTGAGTGGGTAGCTGAGTGGGTAGCTGAGTGTGTAGCTGAGTGGGTAGCTGAGTGTGTAGCTGAGTGTGTAGCTGAGTGGGTAGCTGAGTGTGTAGCTGAGTGGGTAGCTGAGTGTGTAGCTGAGTGGCTACTCTGTGTGTGTGCAGGGACCACAGCTCTGCACACGTTCCTGAAGCTTCACCCGAACGTGGTCACCTCCTACCCTGAGTGGGTAGCTGAGTGGGTGGGTAGCTGAGTGGGTAGCTGAGTGGGTAGTTGAGTGGGTAGCTGAGTGGGTAGCTGAGTGAGTGAGTGGGTGGGTGAGTGGGTGGCTGAGTGATTAAGTGACCGAGTGACCGAGTGAGTGAGTGGGTGAGCGAGTTGCTGAGTGGGCGAGTGGGTAGCTAGCTGAGTGAGTGGGTGAGTGAGTGGGTAGCTGAGTGGGTAGCTGAGTGTGTAGCTGAGTGGGTAGCTGAGTGTGTAGCTGAGTGGGTAGCTGAGTGTGTAGCTGAGTGGCTACTCTGTGTGTGTGCAGGGACCACAGCGCTCCACACGTTCCTGAAGCTTCACCCAAACGTGGTCACCTCCTACCCTGAGTGGGTAGCTGAGTGGGTAGCTGAGTGGGTAGCTGAGTGGGTAGCTGAGTGGGTAGCTGAGTGAGTGAGTGGGTGAGTGGGTGGCTGAGTGAGTAAGTGACCGAGTGACCGAGTGAGTGAGTGAGTGAGTGGGTGAGTGAGTTGCTGAGTGGGCGAGTGGGTAGCTAGCTGAGTGGGTAGCTGAGTGAGTGTGTAGCTGAGTGTGTAGCTGAGTGTGTAGCTGAGTGGGTAGCTGAGTGTGTAGCTGAGTGGGTAGCTGAGTGTGTAGCTGAGTGGCTACTCTGTGTGTGTGCAGGGACCACAGCGCTGCACACGTTCCTGAAGCTTCACCCAAACGTGGTCACCTCCTACCCTGAGTGGGTAGCTGAGTGGGTAGCTGAGTGGGTAGCTGAGTGGGTAGCTGAGTGAGTGAGTGGGTGGGTGAGTGGGTGGCTGAGTGAGTAAGTGACCGAGTGACCGAGTGAGTGAGTGGGTGAGTGAGTTGCTGAGTGGGCGAGTGGGTAGCTAGCTGAGTGAGTAGCTGAGTGAGTAGCTGAGTGAGTGTGTAGCTGAGTGGGTAGCTGAGTGTGTAGCTGAGTGGGTGGCTGAGTGTGTAGCTGAGTGGCTACTCTGTGTGTGTGCAGGGACCACAGCTCTGCACACGTTCCTGAAGCTTCACCCGAACGTGGTCACCTCCTACCCTGAGTGGGTAGCTGAGTGGGTGGCTGAGTGGGTGGCTGAGTGAGTGGCTGAGTGGGTAGCTGAGTGAGTGACTGAGTGAGTGAGTGACTGAGTGAGTGAGTGAGTGACCGAGTGAGTGAGTGAGTGGGTGAGTGAGTTGCTGAGTGGGCGAGTGGGTAGCTAGCTGAGTGAGTAGCTGAGTGAGTGTGTAGCTGAGTGGGTAGCTGAGTGTGTAGCTGAGTGGGTAGCTGAGTGTGTAGCTGAGTGGCTACTCTGTGTGTGTGCAGGGACCACAGCGCTGCACACGTTCCTGAAGCTTCACCCGAACGTGGTCACCTCCTACCCTGAGTGGGTAGCTGAGTGGGTGGCTGAGTGGGTGGCTGAGTGAGTGGCTGAGTGGGTAGCTGAGTGAGTGACTGAGTGAGTGAGTGACTGAGTGAGTGAGTGAGTGGGTGAGTGAGTTGCTGAGTGGGCGAGTGGGTAGCTAGCTGAGTGAGTAGCTGAGTGAGTGGGTAGCTGAGTGGGTAGCTGAGTGGGTAGCTGAGTGGGTAGCTGAGTGTGTAGCTGAGTGGCTACTCTGTGTGTGTGCAGGGACCACAGCGCTCCACACGTTCTTGAAGCTTCACCCAAACGTGGTCACCTCCTACCCTGAGTGGGTAGCTGAGTGGGTAGCTGAGTGGGTAGCTGAGTGGGTGGCTGAGTGGGTAGCTGAGTGAGTGACTGAGTGAGTGAGTGAGTGGGTGAGTGAGTTGCTGAGTGGGCGAGTGGGTAGCTAGCTGAGTGAGTAGCTGAGTGAGTGAGTAGCTGAGTGGGTAGCTGAGTGAGTGTGTAGCTGAGTGGGTAGCTGAGTGGGTAGCTGAGTGGGTAGCTGAGTGTGTAGCTGAGTGTGTAGCTGAGTGGGTAGCTGAGTGAGTAGCTGAGTGAGTGACTGAGTGAGTGACTGAGTGAGTGAGTGGGTGAGTGAGTTGCTGAGTGGGTGAGTGGGTAGCTAGCTGAGTGAGTAGCTGAGTGGGTAGCTGAGTGAGTAGCTGAGTGAGTGAGTATGTGAGTGAGTGTGTAGCTGAGTGAGTAGCTGAGTGAGTGAGTAGCTGAGTGTGTAGCTGAGTGGGTAGCTGAGTGAGTGAGTAGCTGAGTGGCTACTCTGTGTGTGTGCAGGGACCACAGCGCTCCACACGTTCCTGAAGCTTCACCCGAACGTGGTCACCTCCTACCCTGAGTGGGTAGCTGAGTGGGTGGCTGAGTGGGTGGCTGAGTGGGTGGCTGAGTGGGTGGCTGAGTGAGTGGCTGAGTGGGTAGCTGAGTGAGTGACTGAGTGAGTGAGTGACTGAGTGAGTGAGTGACTGAGTGAGTGAGTGGGTGAGTGAGTTGCTGAGTGGGCGAGTGGGTAGCTAGCTGAGTGAGTAGCTGAGTGAGTGTGTAGCTGAGTGGGTAGCTGAGTGTGTAGCTGAGTGGGTAGCTGAGTGGGTAGCTGAGTGTGTAGCTGAGTGGCTACTCTGTGTGTGTGCAGGGACCACAGCGCTGCACACGTTCCTGAAGCTTCACCCGAACGTGGTCACCTCCTACCCGAGCGCCACGTCTTACGAAGAAATCCAGTTCTTCAGCTCCACTAACAACTATCTGAAGGGCATCGACTGGTGACTCACTCAGCTACTCACTCAGCTACTCACTCACTCAGCTACTCACTCAGCTACTCACTCAGCTACTCACTCAGCTACTCACCCACCCACTCACTCACTCAGCTACTCACTCAGCTACTCACTCAGCTACTCACTCAGCTACTCACCCACCCACTCACTCACTCACTCACCTACTCACTCAGCTACTCACTCAGCTACTCACTCACCTACTCACTCAGCTACTCACTCACTCACTTAGCTACTCACACACCTACTCACTCACTCACTCACCCACTCACTCACCTACTCACTCACCTACTCACTCACCTACTCACTCACCTACTCACTCACTCACCTACTCACTCACCCACTCACTCACCTACTCACTCACTCACCTACTTAGCTACTCACTCACTCACTCACCTACTCACTCACCTACTCACTCACTCACCTACTTAGCTACTCACTCACCCACTCACTCACCCACTCACTCACTCACCTACTCACTCGCCTACTCACCCACTCACCCACCCACTCACTCACGCACTCACCTACTCACTCGCCTACTCACTCACTCACTCACCTACTCATTCAGCTACTCACTCAGCTACTCACTCAGCTACTCACTAACTCACTCAGCTACTCACTCACCTACTCACCCACTCACCCACCCACTCACTCACTCACTCACCTACTCACTCGCCTACTCACTCACTCACTCACCTACTCACTCGCCTACTCACTCACTCACCTACTCACTCACTCACCTACTCACTCACCTACTCACTCACTCACTCACCTACTCACTCACTCACTCACCTACTCACTCACCTACTCACTCACTCACCTACTCACTCGCCTACTCACTCACTCACTCACCTACTCACTCACTCACCTACTCACTCACTCACTCACCTACTCACTCGCCTACTCACTCACTCACTCACCTACTCACTCGCCCACTCACCTACTCACTCACCCACCCACTCACTCACTCACCTACTCACTCGCCTACTCACTCACTCACCTACTCACTCACCCACTCACTCACCTACTCACTCACCTACTCACTCACCTACTCACTCACTCACTCACTCACCTACTCACTCACTCACTCACCTACTCACTCACCTACTCACTCACTCACTCACCTACTCACTCACTCACTCACCTACTCACTCACCTACTCACTCACCCACTCACTCACTCACCTACTCACTCACTCACTCACCTACTCACTCACTCACTCACCTACTCACTCACCTACTCACTCACTCACTCACCTACTCACTCACTCACCTACTCACTCACTCACCTACTCACTCACTCACCTACTCACTCACCTACTCACTCACTCACCTACTCACTCACCTACTCACTCACTCACTCACCTACTTAGCTACTCACTCACCTACTCACTCACTCACTCACTCACCTACTCACTCACCTACTCACTCACCTACTCACTCACCTACTCACTCACTCACTCACCTACTCACTCACCTACTCACTCACCTACTCACTCACTCACTCACCTACTCACTCACCTACTCACTCACCTACTCACTCACTCACTCACCTACTCACTCACCTACTCACTCACTCACTCACCTACTCACTCACCTACTCACTCACCTACTCACTCACTCACTCACCTACTCACTCACTCACTCACCTACTCACTCACCTACTCACTCACCTACTCACTCACTCACTCACTCACTCACCTACTCACTCACCTACTCACTCACCTACTCACTCACTCACTCACCTACTCACTCACCTACTCACTCACCTACTCACTCACCTACTCACTCACTCACCTACTCACTCACCTACTCACTCACCTACTCACTCACCTACTCACTTACTCACTCACCTACTCACTCACCTACTCACTCACCTACTCACTTACCTACTCACTCACCTACTCACTTACCTACTCACTCACTCACTCACCCACCTACTCACCCACCTACTCACTCACTCACTCACCTACTCACTCACCTACTCACTCACCTACTCACTCACTCACTCACCTACTTAGCTACTCACTCACCTACTCACTCACCTACTCACTCACTCACTCACCTACTCACTCACCTACTCACTCACCTACTCACTCACTCACTCACCTACTCACTCACTCACTCACCTACTCACTCACCTACTCACTCACCTACTCACTCACTCACTCACCTACTCACTCACCCACTCACTCACCTACTCACTCACCCACTCACTCACCTACTTAGCTACTCACTCACCCACTCACTCACCTACTCACTCACCTACTCACCCACTCACTCACTCACCTACTCACTCACTCACTCACTCACCTACTCACTCACCTACTCACCCACTCACTCACTCACATACTCACTCACTCACTCACCTACTCACTCACCTACTCACTCACCTACTCACTCACCTACTCACTCACCTACTCACTCACTCACTCACCTACTCACTCACTCACTCACCTACTCACTCACCTACTCACTCACCTACTCACTCACTCACTCACCTACTCACTCACTCACTCACCTACTCACTCACTCACTCACCTACTCACTCACCTACTCACTCACTCACTCACCTACTCACTCACCTACTCACTCACCTACTCACTCACCTACTCACTCACTCACTCACCTACTCACTCACCTACTCACTCACCTACTCACTCACCTACTCACTCACCTACTCACTCACTCACCTACTCACTCACCTACTCACTCACCTACTCACTCACCTACTCACTCACCTACTCACTCACTCACCTACTCACTCACCTACTCACTCACCTACTCACTCACCTACTCACTCACCTACTCACTCACTCACCTACTTAGCTACTCACTCACCCACTCACTCACTCACCTACTCACTCACCCACTCACTCACCTACTCACTCACTCACTCACCTACTCACTCACCTACTCACTCACTCACTCACCTACTCACTCACCTACTCACCTACTCACTCACCTACTCACCTACTCACTCACCTACTCACTCACTCACTCACCTACTTAGCTACTCACTCACTCACTCACCTACTCACTCACCCACTCACTCACCTACTCACTCACTCACTCACTCACCTACTCACTCACCTACTCACCTACTCACTCACCCACTCACTCACTCACTCACCTACTCACTCACCTACTCACTCACTCACTCACCTACTCACTCACCTACTCACCTACTCACTCACCTACTCACTCACTCACTCACCTACTTAGCTACTCACTCACTCACTCACCTACTCACTCACCCACTCACTCACTCACTCACCTACTCACCTACTCACCCACCTACTCACTCACTCACCTACTCACTCACCTACTCACTCACTCACCTACTCACTCACTCACCTACTCACCCACTTACTCACTCACCTACTCACTCACTCACTCACCTACTCACTCACCTACTCACTCACTCACCTACTCACTCACCTACTCACCTACTCACTCACTCACTCACCTACTCACTCACCTACTCACTCACTCACCTACTCACTCACCTACTCACCTACTCACTCACCTACTCACCTACTCACCCACCCACTCACTCACCTACTCACTCACTCACTCACCCACCCACCCACTCACTCACTCACCTACTCACTCACCTACTCACTCACTCACTCACCTACTCACTCACCTACTCACTCACCTACTCACTCACTCACCTACTCACTCACTCACCTACTCACTCACTCACCTACTCACTCACTCACCTACTCACTCACCTACTCACTCACTCACCTACTCACTCACCCACTTACCTACTCGCTGAGTGGCTGAGTGGCTGAGTGAGTGAGTGGGTGGGTGAGTGAGTGGATGGGTGAGTGGGTGAGTGAGTGGGTGAGTGAGTGGATGGGTGAGTGGGTGAGTGAGCGAACGAGCGGGTGAGTGGGTGAGTGGGTGAGCGGATGAGTGACTGACTGACTGAGTGAGTGAGTGAGTGGGTGGGTGAGTGACTGAGTGAGTGGGAGGGTGAGTGAGTGAGTGGGTGGGTGAGTGAGTGGGTGAGTGAGTGGATGGGTGAGTGGGTGAGTGAGCGAACGAGCGGGTGAGTGGGTGAGCGGATGAGTGACTGAGTGACTGACTGACTGAGTGAGTGGGTGGGTGAGTGAGTGGGTGGGTGAGTGATTGAGTGAGCGAGTGGCTGGGTGAGTGAGTGAGTGAGCGAGTGACCGAACGATCCGATAGGCGAGTGTCTGACTCATCACCTCACCACCCCCCCTCACCACCCCACCTCACCTCACCACCCCCCCTCACCACCCCTCCTCACCACCTCACCTCACCACCCCCCCTCACCACCCCCCCTCACCACCCCACCTCACCTCACCACCCCCCCTCACCACCCCCCCTCACCACCCCACCTCACCTCACCACCCCCCCTCACCACCCCCCCTCACCACCCCCCCTCCTCACCACCCCCCCTCACCACCCCCCCTCACCACCCCACCTCACCTCACCACCCCCCCTCACCACCCCCCCTCACCACCCCACCTCACCTCACCACCCCCCCTCACCACCCCCCCTCACCACCCCCCTCCTCACCACCCCCCCTCACCACCCCCCCTCACCACCCCACCTCACCTCACCACCCCCCCTCACCACCCCCCCTCACCACCCCACCTTACCTCACCACCCCCCTCACCACCCCACCTCACCACCCCCCCTCACCACCCCCCCTCACCACCCCCCCTCACCACCCCCCCTCCTCACCACCCCTCCTCACCACCCCACCTCACCTCACCACCCCTCCTCACCACCCCCCCTCACCACCCCCCCTCACCACCCCCCTCCTCACCACCCCTCCTCACCACCCCCCCTCACCACCCCCCCTCACCACCCCCCCTCACCACCCCCCCTCACCACCCCCCCTCACCACCCCCCTCCTCACCACCCCTCCTCACCACCCCCCCTCACCACCCCCCTCCTCACCACCCCTCCTCACCACCCCCCCTCACCACCCCCCCTCACCACACCTCCTCACCACCCCCCCTCACCACCCCACCTCACCTCACCACCCCCCCTCACCACCCCCCTTCACCACCCCACCTCACCTCACCACCCCTCCTCACCACCCCCCCTCACCACCCCACCTCACCTCACCACCCCCCCTCACCACCCCCCCTCACCACCCCACCTCACCTCACCACCCCACCTCACCACCCCCCCTCACCACCCCACCTCACCTCACCACCCCCCCTCACCACCTCACCTCACCACCCCACCTCACCTCACCACCCCACCTCACCTCACCACCCCACCTCACCACCCCACCTCACCACCCCCCCTCACCACCCCACCTCACCTCACCACCCCCCCCCCCTCACCACCCCCCCTCACCTCACCACCCCCCCTCACCACCCCTCCTCACCACCCCCCCCTCACCACCCCACCTCACCACCCCACCTCACCACCCCACCTCACCTCACCACCCCCCCTCACCACCCCACCTCACCACCCCACCTCACCACCCCACCTCACCACCCCCCCTCACCACCCCACCTCACCACCCCACCTCACCACCCCCCCCTCACCACCCCCCCTCACCACCCCACCTCACCACCCCACCTCACCACCCCCCCTCACCACCCCCCCTCACCACCCCACCTCACCACCCCCCCTCACCACCTCACCTCACCACCCCCCCTCACCACCCCCCCTCACCACCCCACCTCACCACCCCCCCTCACCACCCCACCCTCACCACCCCTCCTCACCACCCCACCTCACCTCACCACCCCACCTCACCACCCCCCCTCACCACCCCCCCTCACCACCCCACCTCACCACCCCACCTCACCACCCCCCCTCACCACCTCACCTCACCACCCCCCCTCACCACCCCCCCCTCACCACCCCACCTCACCACCCCCCCTCACCACCCCACCTCACCACCCCTCCTCACCACCCCACCTCACCTCACCACCCCCCCTCACCACCCCCCCTCACCACCCCACCTCACCACCCCACCTCACCACCCCACCTCACCACCCCACCCCACCACCCCCCCTCACCACCCCACCTCACCTCACCACCCCCCCTCACCACCTCACCACCCCACCTCACCACCCCACCTCACCTCACCACCCCACCTCACCACCCCCCCTCACCACCCCACCTCACCACCCCCCCTCACCACCCCACCTCACCACCCCACCTCACCACCCCACTTCACCACCCCACCTCACCACCCCACCTCACCACCCCACCTCACCACCCCACCTCACCACCCCACCTCACCACCCCACCTCACCACCCCACCTCACCACCCCACCTCACCACCCCCCCTCACCACCCCACCTCACCACCCCACCTCACCACCCCACCTCACCACCCCACCTCACCACCCCACCTCACCACCCCACCCCACCTCACCACCCCACCTCACCACCCCACCTCACCACCCCTCCTCACCACCCCTCCTCACCACCTCACCTCACCACCCCACCTCACCTCACCACCCCCCCTCACCACCCCACCCCACCTCACCACCCCACCTCACCACCACACCACCACCCACCTCACCACCCCACCTCACCACCCCTCCTCACCACCCCACCTCACCTCACCACCCCACCTCACCTCACCACCCCACCTCACCACCCCTCCTCACCACCCCTCCTCACCACCCCACCTCCCCTCACCACCCCACCTCACCACCCCTCCTCACCACCCCACCTCACCTCACCACCCCCCCCTCACCACCCCTCCTCACCACCCCCCCTCACCACCCCACCTCACCTCACCACCCCCCCTCACCACCCCACCTCACCTCACCACCCCACCTCACCACCCCACCTCACCACCCCACCTCACCTCACCACCCCACCTCACCACCCCCCCTCACCACCCCCCCTCACCACCCCCCCTCACCACCCCACCTCACCACCCCACCTCACCACCCCACCCCACCTCACCACCCCACCTCACCACCCCACCTCACCACCCCACCCCACCACCCC
>NW_027621812.1:0-17965 GCF_964198595.1 Lampetra fluviatilis | reverse complement strand
ACTACACACACAACACATGCACAACACACACGCTACACACACACACACAACTCACACGCCACACATACACACTTACACACAACACACACGCTACACACACATACACACATACACACAACTCACACGCCACACATACACACATACACACAACACACATACACACATACACACAACACACACACACAACACACTCGCATACACGCAGACAGTCCCTGAAATCTGAACTAATGACTTAATTGAAATGCGATAGTAATTCCTTCATTTGCATAATTGGGCTTCACCGAAACGCAATACAACCCACATCACCATCATCACCATCCATACCTCCCTCTCCCCTCCTGCCACCCACCCACCCACTCACCCACCTACCCCTCCACTCACCCACCCACTAACCCACCCCTCCACTCACTCAGCCACTCACCTACCCCTCCACCCACCTACCCCTCCACTCACTCACCCACTCACCCATCCACCCCTCCACTCACCCACCCACTCACCCACCTACCCCTCTACTCACCCACTCACCCACCCATCCACCCCTCCACTCACTCACCCACCCTCCCCTCCACTCACCTGTCCACCCCTCCACTTTCCCCTCTACTCAACCACCCCTCCACTCCCTAACCCACTCACTCACCCACCCCTCCACTCACCCATCCACCCCTCCACTCACCCATCCACCCCTCCACTCACCCATTCACCCCTCCACCCACCCCTCCACTCACCCATCCACCCCTCCACTCACCCATCCACCCTTCCACTCACCCACCCCTCTACTCACCCACCCCTCCACTCCCAAACCCACTCACTCACCCACCCCTCCACTCACCCAATCACCCCTCCACTCCCGAACCCACTCACTCACCCACCTCTCCACTCACCCATCCACCCCTCCACTCACCCATCCACCCCTCCATCCACCCTTTCACTCACCCATCCACCCCTCCACTCACCCCTCCATTGTCCCCTCTACTCACCCATCCACCCCTCCTCTCACTAGCCCACTCACCCATCCACCCCTCCACTCACCCCTCCACTCACCCACCCACTCACTCCTCCACTCACCCATCCACCCCTCCACTCACCCACCCACCCCTCCATTCTCTCCTCCACTCACCCACCCCTCCACTCCCTAACCCACTCACTCACCCACCCCTCCACTCACCCATCCACCCCTCCACCCACCCCTCCACTCACCCATCCACCCCTCCACTCACCCCTCCATTCTCCCCTCTACTCACCCATCTACCCCTCCTCTCACCAGCCCACTCACCCATCCACCCCTCCACCCACCCCTCCACTCACCCACCCCTCCCCACTGCAGTCGTGTCGAGGCTATACAGAGGGGGGGGGGGAGGGCTGCGGTGTCTTTCGCGAGGGGGCATCCAACTCGCGCGCTGCTAACCACTGCGCCACCGCTCCCCAGCGGTGCACGGGCGCGTGAGGTGGAGTGAGACACGAGGGAGAGGCAACGAACCCGCGCGCCTGCCACGCGGTGACCTCGGCCTGCCGCCGTGCCGTTTGTACGCCCGCCGCGGCAACACGATCGGTGCGTTGATGGCGACCAACTACAGCCGCCGTGACGTCGCCTGTGCCAGGCTAGGTGCAGGAGTGTCATGGGACAGACCCTGCAGGTGCCATGGGTTGACCGGCTGATGGACCACCATCTGTGCCAACTCTCTGCGATTTATCCGCCCCGCTCGTTGTTGTGAGTGTCGCTCACTCCGCCCTTGACCGACTGATGCACCACCACCTGTGCTCCCCCCACGGTGCCAGGCTAGGTGCAGGGTGTCACAGGACAGACCCCTGCAGGTGCCATGGGTTGACCGACTGATGCACCACCACCTGTGCTCCCCCCCATGGTGCCAGGCTAGGTGCAGGGTGTCACAGGACAGACCCTGCAGGTGCCATGGGTTGACCGACTGATGCATCACCACCTGTGCTCCCCCCACGGTGCCAGGGTAGGTGCAGGGTGTCACAGGACAGACCCTGCAGGTGCCATGGGTTGACCGACTGATGCACCACCACCTGTGCTCTCCCACGGTGCCAGGCTAGGTGCAGGAGTGTCACGGGACAGACCCTGCAGGTGCCATGGGTTGACCGACTGATGCACCACCACCTGTACCAACTCTCTGCGATTTATCCGCCCGGCGCCCCGCTCGTTGTTGTGAGTGTCGCTCACTCCACCCTCCGCTGTTGTTGCTGGAGGGCGACTGCCTCCCCAAACCGCCCAGCAGCAGCGTCCTTCTCGAGCCTCTTCCTCCACAGGGGCCGATCTTGTGACAACCACAACCACCACCACAACCACCACCACAACCACCACCACAACCACCACCACCACAACCACCACCACCACAACAACAACCACCACAACCATAACCACAACCACCACCACACAACCACCACCACAACCACCACAACCACCACCACCACAACAACCACCACAACAACAACCACCACAACCACAACCACCACAACCACCACCACCACAACAACCACCACAACCATAACCACAACCACCACCACACAACCACCACCACAACCACCACCACCACAACAACCACCACAACCACCACCACCACAACAACCACAACAACCATAACCACAACAACCACCTCCATCAACTAAGACCTCAACGATATCACCACCACCACCGGCCACCGCACAAAGACACAAAGACAAAGATCCCCCATGTAGCCTTAACAGACTGTAGGGGCAAGTGCTGTTAGCGAGCACCTATGAAGGCCGGAACAGCACACGAGGAGGTGGGTGGCCAGCACCACGCCCGACCGCCTTTGTCTCCCCAAGAGCGATGTTCACACACCGCACTGGGTACTCATTTGAGGCTGAGTCGACCTAGGGGAGGCCCAGAACCGGTTCCGATAATCGTCACTGTTGGTGTTGGCCGTGAGCGGGAATTGAACCGCCGGCTTTATAGCGCAGCTCGCAAACCGCTACACCACCGCTCCCCAAAGACACACGCGCGCGCACACACACACACAAACAACATCGCCGCTAGGGAGACAAAGGCGGCCGGGCGTGGTGCTGGCCACCCACCCACCCCCTCGTGTGCCGCAGTGCCGGCCTTCATCGGTGCTACTCGCTCACAGCGTTTGCCCCAACAGTCTGTTACAGGCAACCAGAGGTCGCAAACGGGTTTTGATTCCTTACCCGTACCAGTACCCGGCCGCACCAGGGTCGCAAACGGGTACCCGTACCCGGCCATACCCGTACCCTACCCGTACCCGGCCGGGTACCCTAGCCGATACCCGGCTACCCGTACCCGGCCGGGTAACGGGTAGGGTACGGGTATCGGGTACCCGATTGCGACCTCTGGGATGAAGCCATGTTGCAGGCGCGGGTGGGTTGATTCTAGGAACTTGAATTGTGAGAAGAGACAAGACGTTGGGAAATGAGTGACAGACGGTTACTCACCAGTGACTCACGGCTTACCCGTACCCGGCCGCACCAGGGTCGCAAACGGGTACCCGGGTATCGGGTAGGGTACGGGTATCGGGTACCCGGTTGCGACCTCTGCAGGCAACACGGTTGGCGGCGGGCGGGGGGGATGCTCTTTGTTGGTACCTCGTGGGTAACCGGCACGAGAAACGTCGTTCCCAATCACGCCGCGCCCCCCCCCCCCCCCCGGAGTGACGTACGAGTGTGTGCGGCATGAAACTGACGCGTCGAATGTTCGGCGTGGGGCTTTCGCGAACAAAATTTTTTTTTGGGAATTGTTAATATGAAGGTCGGGTTTTTTGTTAGGGCTCCCCACCCACCCCACCCCACCCACCTAACAAAAACACAATTAAACCCAACAAAAACCCAAAAACCGCGGAGAATATAAAACATTTCCAGGCCGGTTGCCGTAAGATTGAGAGGCTCCGTTGGGTTGTCGGCATGTGTGGGACGAGGCAGGGAGCAGGCAAAGCAAACGGTGATGCCACTAAGCCTCAGGTTAGGCCCAGGGCTCTATTAGAGCCGCAGTCAGCACTGTGCCTCGGGGCCGACTCACTGAACCACTCACTCATTCACTCACTCACCCACCCATTCATTCAGTCACCCACCCACCCACTCACTCGCCCACCTACTCATTCACTCGCCCGCCCACCTACTCATTCACTCGCCCGCCCACCTACTCATTCACTCGCCCACCCATTCACTCACCCACCCATTCACTCAATCACCCACCCATTAATTCACTCACCCAGCCACTCATTCACTCACCCACCCACCTACCCATTCACTCACCCAACCACCCACCCATTCACTCACCCACCCATTCACTCACTCACACACACCCACCCACTCACCCACTCACCCACCCACTCATTCACTCAATCACTCACCCACCCATTCACCCACTCACCCACCCACCCAGTCACTCACTCACCCACCCACTCATTCACTAAATCACTCATCCACTCACCCACCCATTCACTCACTCACCCACCCACCCACTCACCCACCCATAATTCACTAACCCACCCACTCATTCACTCAATTACTCACCCACCCATTCACCCACTCACCCACCCACTCATTCACTCAATCACTCACCCACCCATTCACCCACTCACCCACCCACCTATTCACTCCCTCACTCACCCACCCATTCACCCACTCACCCACCCACCTATTCACTCCCTCACTCACCCACCCACTCACTCACCCACTCACCCACCCATTCACTCACTCACCCACCCATTCACTCACTCACCCACCCATTCACTCACTCACTCACTCACCAAACCCACTCATTCATTCACTCACCCATTCACTCACCCATTCACTCACCCATTCACTCACCCACCCACTCACCCACTCACCCACCCACCCATTCACTCACCCACCCACCCACTCATCCACCCACCCACTCATCCACCCACCCACCCACCCACCCATCCACCCACCCACCCACCCATTCATTCACTCACCCACCCATTCATTCACTCACCCACTCACCCACCCACTCACCCACCCACCCACCCACTCACCCACCCACCCACCCACTCACCCACCCACCCACTCACCCACCCACCCACTCACCCACCCACCCACCCACCCACCCACTCACCCACCCACCCACCCACTCACCCACCTACCCACCCACTCACCCACCCACCCACCCACCCACCCACTCACCCACCCACTCACCCACCCACCCATTCATTCACTCACCCACTCATCCACCCACTCACCCACCCATTCACCCACCCACCCACCCATTCACTCACCCACCCACTCACCCACCCACTCACCCACTCACCCACTCACCCACCCACCCATTCATTCACTCACCCACTCACTCACTCACCCACCCACTCACTCACCCACCCACTCACTCACTCACTCACTCACCCACCTACCCACTCATACATCCACCCACCTACCCACTCATCCATCCACCCACCCACCCACTCATCCATCCACCCACCCACCCACTCATCCATCCACCCACCCACCCACTCATCCATCCACCCACCCACCCACTCATCCATCCACCCACCCACCCACTCATCCACCCACCCACCCACCCACCCACTCATCCACCCACCCACCCACCCACCCACTCATCCACCCACCCACCCACCCACCCACTCATCCACCCACCCACCCACCCACCCACTCATCCACCCACCCACCCACCCACCCACTCACCCACCCACCCACCCACCCACCCACTCACCCACCCACCCACTCACCCACCCACCCACTCACCCACCCACCCACCCACTCACCCACCCACCCACCCACCCACTCACCCACCCACCCACCCACTCACCCACCCACCCACCCACTCACCCACCCACCCACCCACCCACTCACCCACCCACCCACCCATTCATTCACTCACCCACTCATCCACCCACTCACCCACCCATTCACCCACCCACCCACCCATTCACTCACCCACTCATCCACCCACCCACCTGGGCCGTATTATCCAATAGGCAAAGTAGCCTCGGGGCTTAAGCCACGTTTTTGATTGTTTGTTTCTATGTATGATAATACATAAATGTTCACCAAAACAGGGGTTGTGGGGGTTCCTTTGAGATGAGTAAACGACCGTCATTGAAACCGAAACTCCGCCGATTTGGAACGAGGCTTTCGCCGCTCAATTTAAAACCAGGAGGGGGGGGGAGGGGGACGTTTTATTGCAACTCCACTCCTAACCCACGGGGGGAAAAAAAATTCGCAAAGACGCGCGCACACCCCCCACCCCCACCCCTTCTCTGTGCCACTTTGGACGAGCCGAAAACATAATAATGACGACGACGATAACAGGAAGAGACGCGAGTGTGAAAGCGGTTGAATGGTAACTCGTTGAAAAGGTAAAAAATTAACCCGTAAAAACAAAGTTTTTCACTATAAATCCTTTATATGCGTGGCGGCTAGAGTCCTCTCGTCCTCTGGCTTGAGATGGCTGCCACCTATGGGTCAGATGATTGCCTGCCACCATTAAGCAATTGGTAATTAAATATGAACATTTTTGTTCCTAAAAAGTGTAAAGTTACGGAAAAAATTTTTTCACGAAAATAAATTGTCACGCACAACGAGTCTGTGTGCAAAATGTCAGCTCGATTGGATCACGGGAAGTGGGTTAAAAAACGACCGAAAGATTTGCACGGTCGTAAGCGCGCAAGCAAGCAGGCAAGTGAACTTAATATAAAAGATTTAAAAAGGTCACCTTTTCGGGAGGAGAGGTCTGCCCACCCGCGTTGGAATGGACTGGGGGAGTGAGGATCGATATGCAGGGACCTGCTACACCACTTACGCGTTAGGTGCCAGAGGTGTCTGTTCGTAAGTCGGTTTTTGCTCGTAAGTCCAACTTTCATCCTGTCCATTCCAAACATGACGTACGGCATGTACAGTACTACTATACATTATACACTACTACTATACATTATACACTACACTACTATATACTACTACACTACATTATACACTACTACTATACATTATACACTACACTACATACTATCACACTACATTACATACTACTATGATACATTCTATACTACTACACTACTATACACTACTACACTACATTATACACTACTACTATACATTATACACTACTACACTACTAAATACTACTACACTACATTATACACTATACTACATACTACCACACAACATTACATACTACTATGATACATTCTATACTACTACACTACTAAATACTACTACACTACATTATACACTACTACTATGATACATTCTATACTACTACACTACTAAATACTACTACACTACATTCTATACTACTACACTACATTATATACTACTACACTACATTATATACTACTACCAGACTTTCTTCTTGGTTCTTTCGGTAAAGTCACGTAGAAGGGAAGTAATGAAATAATAAAAATAAAACATAATAAAATTATTATTTTATTACTTCCCTTCTACGTGACTTTACCGAAAGAACCAAGAAGATGTGAATCCCTGCAGTCACGAAAGCTTTAAATCAAAATACTACCAGACTATATACTACAAATGGCTACCCGTACCCGTACGGGTACCCATTTGCGACCCTGGTGCGGCCGGGTACGGGTAGGCCGTGAGTCACTGGTGAGTCACCGTTTGTCACTCATTTCCCAACGTCTTGTCTCTTCTCACAATTCAAGTTCCTAGAATCAACCCACCCGCGCCTGCAACATGGCTTCATCCCAGAGGTCGCAATCAGGTACCCGATACCCGTACCCTACCCGATACCCGTACGGGTAGGGTACGGGTAGGAGTTACGGCCGGGTACGGGTACCCATTTGCGACCCTGGTGCGGCCGGGTACGGGTACGGGTAAGGAATCAAAACCCGTTTGCGACCTCTGCTGTCCACTCAACATGGAGAATGTCAGACTGTCAGTCAGCAAGCCGCACCTATGAAGGCCGGCACAGCACACGACAGGGTGGATTGGCCAGCACCACGCCCGGCCGCCTTTGTCTCACCAGTGGTGATATTTACACACCGCACCAGGTACTCATTCGAGGCCGAGTTGACCTAGGAGATGCCCGTCACCGGCTCAGATAATCGTCGTCGGTGTTGGCCGTGAGCGGGAATCGGGCCGCCGGGTTCGTAGCGCGGCGTAGCGATAACATTTGCACGACGGTTCCCCGTATACACCCCACCACCCACACCATCCATACCACAAATGCCACGTCACCATGGCGCCCGTGCCAGGCTAGGTGCAGAAGCCACGTGAAGTGTCGAAGGCTCGCCGATAGGTCAAGGGACAGACCCAGGTGCCATGGGTTGACCGACATGGATGACTGGCAGATGTACCACCTGTTCCACCCCACTATGTCAACTACACACCAGCACCCACACCACCACCACCACCACGCACACCAACACCACGCACATCACCACCACTCACACCACCACCACCCACACTACCGCCACCATCCACACTACCACCCACACCACCACCACCCACACCACCACAATCCACACCACCACAACCACCACCCACACCACCACCCAACCACCACCACCGCCACCACCCACACCACCACCACCCACACACACCACCACCCACACCACCACCACCCACACCACCACCCACACCACCACCACCCACACCACCACAATCCACACCACCACAACCACCCACACCACCACCCAACCACCACCACCGCCACCACCCACACCAAACCACCACCACCCACACCACCACCCACACCACCACCACCCACACCACCACCACCCACACCACCACCACCCACACCACCACCACCCCACACCACCACCACCCACACCACCACAACCACCACCACCCACACCACCACCACCCACACCACCACAACCACCACCACCCACACCACCACCGCCATCACCACTGCAGAAATAACCGGGGCTGCCAGCCGGAACCGAACCGCGAACCTCCCTGCAACGCGCTCCCGATAGAGACCAGGGGAGTAACACGGGGGGGGGGGGGGGGGGGAGTAACACGGGGGGGGGGGGGGTAATACGGGGGGGGGGGGTATTACGGGGGGGGGGGGGGGGGAGTAACACGGGGGGGGGGGGGGGTAACACTGAACCCGAGTAAATTCCGCACGCAGTGCACGGGTGAGTCATCAGTAGTTGGCACGTGTGTGCTGTGTGTGTGTGTGCTGTGTGTGTGCTGTGTGTGTGTGCTGTGTGTGTGTGTGCTGTGTGTGTGCTGTGTGTGTGTGTGCTGTGTGTGTGTGTGCTGTGTGTGTGTGTGCTGTGTGTGTGCTGTGTGTGTGTGCTGTGTGTGTGTGTGCTGTGTGTGTGCTGTGTGTGTGTGTGCTGTGTGTGTGTGTGCTGTGTGTGTGTGTGCTGTGTGTGTGTGTGCTGTGTGTGTGCTGTGTGTGTGTGTGCTGTGTGTGTGTGTGTGCTGTGTGTGTGTGTGCTGTGTGTGTGTGTGCTGTGTGTGTGCTGTGTGTGTGTGTGCTGTGTGTGTGTGTGCTGTGTGTGTGCTGTGTGTGTGTGTGCTGTGTGTGTGTGTGCTGTGTGTGTGTGTGCTGTGTGTGTTCTGTGTGTGTGTGTGCTGTGTGTGTGCTGTGTGTGTGTGTGCTGTGTGTGTGCTGTGTGTGTGTGTGCTGTGTGTGTGTGTGCTGTGTGTGTGCTGTGTGTGTGTGTGCTGTGTGTGTGTGTGCTGTGTGTGTGTGTGCTGTGTGTGTGCTGTGTGTGTGTGTGTGCTGTGTGTGTGTGTGCTGTGTGTGTGTGTGCTGTGTGTGTGCTGTGTGTGTGTGTGCTGTGTGTGTGTGTGCTGTGTGTGTGTGTGCTGTGTGTGTTCTGTGTGTGTGTGTGCTGTGTGTGTGTGTGTGTGCTGTGTGTGTGTGCTGTGTGTGTGTGTGCTGTGTGTGTGCTGTGTGTGTGTGTGCTGTGTGTGTGTGTGCTGTGTGTGTTCTGTGTGTGTGTGTGCTGTGTGTGTGTGTGTGTGCTGTGTGTGTGTGTGCTGTGTGTGTGTGTGCTGTGTGTGTGCTGTGTGTGTGTGTGCTGTGTGTGTGTGTGTGCTGTGTGTGTTCTGTGTGTGTGTGTGCTGTGTGTGTGTGTGCTGTGTGTGTGTGTGTTCTGTGTGTGTGTGTGCTGTGTGTGTGTGTGTGTGTGCGCTGTGTGTGTGCTGTGCGCTGTGTGTGTGCTGTGTGTGTGTGTGTTCTGTGTGTGTGTGTGCTGTGTGTGTGCGTGTGCTGTGTGTGCTGTGTGTGTGTGTGCTGTGTGTGTGTGCTGTGTGTGCGCTGTGTGTGTGCTGTGTGTGCTGTGTGTGTGTGCTGTGTGTGTGTGTGCGCTGTGTGTGTGCTGTGTGTGTGCTGTGTGTGTGTGTGCTGTGTGTGTGCTGTGTGTGTGTGTGCTGTGTGTGTGTGCTGTGTGTGTGTGCTGTGTGTGTGTGTGCTGTGTGTGTGCTGTGTGTGTGCTGTGTGTGTGTGCTGTGTGTGTGTGCTGTGTGTGTGCGTGTGTGTGCTGTGTCTGTGTGTGTGTGCTGTGTGTGTGTGCTGTGTGTGTGAACTGTGTGTGCTGTGTGTGCTGTGTGTGTTCTGTGTGTGTGTGTGCTGTGTGTGTGCTGTGTGTGTGCGTGTGCTGTGTGTGTGTGCTGTGTGTGTGTGCGTGTGTGTGCTGTGTGTCTGTGTGCTGTGTGTCTGTGTGCTGTGTGTGTTGTGTGTGTGTGCTGTGTGTGTGTGCTGTGTGTGTGTGCTGTGTGTGTGTGCTGTGTGTGTGTGTGCTGTGTGTGTGTGCTGTGTGTGTGTGCTGTGTGTGTGTGCTGTGTGTGTGCTGTGTGTGTGTGCTGTGTGTTGTGTGTGTGTGCTGTGTGTGTGTGCTGTGTGTGTGCTGTGTGTGTGTGTGCTGTGTGTGTGTGCTGTGTGTGTGTGCTGTGTGTGTGTGCTGTGTGTGTGTGCTGTGTGTGTGTGCTGTGTGTGTGTGCTGTGTGTGTGTGCGTGTGTGTGCTGTGTCTGTGTGTGTGTGCTGTGTGTGTGTACTGTGTGTGCTGTGTGTGTGTGCTGTGTGTGTGTGTGCTGTGTGTGTGTGCTGTGTGTGTGCTGTGTTTGTTCTGTTTGTGTGTGTGCGTGTGCTGTGTGTTTGTGCTGTGTGTGTGTGCTGTGTGTGTGCGTGTGTGTGCTGTGTCTGTGTGCTGTGTGTGTGACTGTGTGTGTGTGATGTGTGTGTGTGCTGTTTGTGTGTGCTGTTTGTGTGTGCTGTGTGTGTGTGCTGTTTGTGTTCGGGCAAGACATCCCGTGCCTCCTAATCGAGTTATGTTTGGGGGTTGGTAGATGGCAAAGTAATTAAGTTATCGTCGCCTTCCCAGTTAATTAAACATCCACGGCTCTCCATTCAAGAGACTCTCTC
Organism: Lampetra fluviatilis; assembly: GCF_964198595.1. Taxonomy (NCBI): domain Eukaryota; kingdom Metazoa; phylum Chordata; class Hyperoartia; order Petromyzontiformes; family Petromyzontidae; genus Lampetra; species Lampetra fluviatilis. The sequence goes on along the minus strand of NW_027621812.1, from coordinate 6,647 downwards.
CCTCTCTGTGAAATCTTACAGTCAGATAGATACACAAACACTTCATACATACCCACATGGATATACAATGGTACGTGTAGCCTGCAACAGACTGACACAGTCGTAGGCCTGCGCGACCAATCTCGTCCATAATACAGATTGTTGTTTTTGTGTCGTTAAAACGCCGCCGCCACCACCCGACACAGACGATCAGCGAGGTTTGTCGCGTAAACAGAACGTGGCCACAGAAACAGTGTCGGAGATTGTAAATGTTGCAGAGAACAACATTTACAAGCTGAGTGCTCAGATTATAATTAGAGTATCGTGATTGTAATCCGAGTAACTCGGATTGTGATCTGACTGCTCAGATTGTAAATGTTGTGGCTTGGCTCTCCGACACATCGGTGTGCTGTACTAGTATACTACACTATACACTACACTATACACTACTATACACTACACTATACATTACACTACACACTACACACTACTATACACTACACTACACACTATACACTACACTACTATACACTACAACACACTACACTACTATACACTACACTATACACTCCACTACACACTACACTACTACACACTACACTACTACACACTACACTACACTATACACTCCCCTACTAAACACGACACTATACACTCCACTATACACTACACTACTATACACTACACTATACACCTCACTACTATACACCACACTATACACTACACTACACACCACACTACTATACACTCCCCTACTATACACTCCCCTACTATACACTACACTATACACTACACTACACACGAGTGCTGTACTAGTAACGAATTGGCCACGTGCTGTTCACGTGACACCCCCGTTACTAGTTGGCTGTGTCGGGTGGTGGCGGGTTTAACGACACATTTACATACTTATTTATGCAATCTAACCCAACCCCCCCCCAGCCTCTATCATGGACTGCAACAGACTGCTGGGGCAAGCGCTGTTAGTAGCGAGTAGCAGCAGCTGTGAAGGCCGCTACTGTGGCACACGAGGGCGCTGCGTGTTGCCAGCACTATGCACGGCCGCCTTTGTCTCCCCACAGTGGCGATGTCTACTACACAACGCGCCCCGGGGAACTCATTTGAGGCCGAGTAAACCCAGGAGTGGGACGCCCCGGGGCGGGTTCAACGTGATCGTCGCCCTGGTGTTCGTTCGGCGGCCGCGTGACCGGAATTCGTGGTGCAGCGTGCTAACCGCTGCGCCACCGCTCCACACAAACGCAAAGGTAAAGGACCCCCGTATAGCCTCAGCAGGCTGTTGGGGCAAGTGCTGTTAGCGAGCAGCAGCAGCGTCTATGGAGGTCAGGCACGGCGCGCACACACGAGCACCACGCCCGGCCGCCTTTGTCTTCCAAGTGTCGATGTACGTACACACACACACGCACACTCTCTCACCACCTCTATCAAGAACTCCCCCCGACTCTATCTCTCTCTCTCCCCATCGCTCTCGAACTCTCTCCCCTCTTTTTTCGATGCAAAGCTTTCGTGACTGCAGGGATTCATCTTCTTGGTTCTTTCGGTAAAGTCACGTCGAATGGAAATAATAAAGAGACTCTGTCTTCCCGACAGACCTGTTCTTCACCCGAGGACGGCTGCTTGCGTTGTGGCCGAAACGTCGTGAGAATTATTTTATTATGTTTTATTTTTACTATTTTATTATTTCCATTCTACGTGACTTTACCGAAAGAACCAAGAAGAAGATCTCTCCCCTCTTCTCCAGATTTACTCTGCCCCAGGCTCATTGCCTCTCTCTCTCTCGGTCTGCCCTCGTTCCCCACAAAGTCCCTCTGCGATTGTAGAGCTCTTCGCACTCTCTCGCACATCTCACAGGGAGTATTGCATGATCACTTTCTCAACCTGTGTCTGTCTTTTTTTTGTTTATTTTTTATTTTTTTGAATCTTTTTTTGTTTTTTTATTTTCCTTTTTTTCCGCTCTCTCCAACCCTGTCTCTCGCGCTCCCCTACGCTCTCACACACTCTCTCATTCACATGTAGAATTACATGATCACTCTCTAACCCTCTCCCCTACGCTCTCTCTCTCACACTCTCATTCACATGTAGAATTACATGATCGCCCTCTAACCCTCTCCCCTACGCTCTCTCTCACACACTCTCTCATTCACATGTAGAATTACATGATCACCCTCTAACCCTCTCCCCTACGCTCTCTCTCACACACTCTCTCATTCACATGTAGAATTACATGATCACCCTCTAACCCTCTCCCCTACGCTCTCTCTCACACACTCTCTCATTCACATGTAGAATTACATGATCACCCTCTAACCCTCTCCCCTACACTCTCTCTCTCACACTCTCTCATTCACATGTAGAATTACATGATCACCCTCTAACCCTCTCCCCTACGTTCTCTCACACTCTCTCATTCACATGTAGAATTACATGATCGCCCTCTAACCCTCTCCCCTACGCTCTCTCACACTCTCACCATCACATGTAGAATTACATGATCACCCTCTAACCCTCTCTCTCACACTCTCTCACACACTCTCTCATTCACATGTAGAATTACATGATCACCCTCTTAACCCTCTCCCCTACACTCTCTCTCTCACACTCTCTCATTCACATGTAGAATTACATGATCACCCTCTAACCCTCTCCCCTACACTCTCTCACACTCTCTCATTCACATGTAGAATTACATGATCACTCTCTAACCCTCTCCCCTACGCTCTCTCACACTCTCACCATCACATGTAGAATTACATGATCACCCTCTTAACCCTCTCCCCTACGCTCTCTCACACTCTCTCATTCACATGTAGAATTACATGACCACCCTCTAACCCTCTCCCCTACACTCTCTCTCTCACACTCTCTCATTCACATGTAGAATTACATGATCACCCTCTAACCCTCTCCCCTACGCTCTCTCACACTCTCTCATTCACATGTAGAATTACATGACCACCCTCTAACCCTCTCCCCTACACTCTCTCTCTCACACTCTCTCATTCACATGTAGAATTACATGATCACCCTCTAACCCTCTCCCCTACACTCTCTCTCTCACACTCTCTCATTCACATGTAGAATTACATGATCACTCTCTAACCCTCTTCCCTACACTCTCTCACACTCTCTCATTCACATGTAGAATTACATGATCGCCCTCTAACCCTCTCCCCTACGTTCTCTCACACTCTCTCATTCACATGTAGAATTACATGATCACCCTCTAACCCTCTCCCCTACGCTCTCTCACACTCTCTCATTCACATGTAGAATTACATGATCACTCTCTAACCCTCTCCCCTACACTCTCTCACACTCTCTCATTCACATGTAGAATTACATGATCGCCCTCTAACCCTCTCCCCTACGTTCTCTCACACTCTCTCATTCACATGTAGAATTACATGATCACCCTCTAACCCTCTCCCCTACGCTCTCTCACACTCTCTCATTCACATGTAGAATTACATGATCACCCTCTAACCCTCTCCCCTACACTCTCTCACACTCTCTCATTCACATGTAGAATTACATGATCACCCTCTAACCCTCTCCCCTACACTCTCTCACACTCTCTCATTCACATGTAGAATTACATGATCACCCTCTAACCCTCTCCCCTACACTCTCTCTCTCACACTCTCTCATCCACATGTAGAATTACATGATCACCCTCTTAACCCTCTCCCCTACGCTCTCTCACACTCTCTCATTCACATGTAGAATTACATGATCACCCTCTAACCCTCTCTCTCACACTCTCTCACATCCCAGGAACAATATTTGATCACTCCCCAACCCTCTCCCCTACTCTCTCACGCTCTCTCAACCGCTCCCTCGAATTCACACACTTGGATTTACTCTCTCTCTCTCTCGAATTCACACCTCTCTCTTGAATTCGCAATACGCTCTCATGAACGCAGTCCCTGTCACACAATCACACACTCGCACCCTCCTCTCTCTCAAACTCACACGTTCACTCGTGCACACTGGGGGCAGACACACGCACACAAAGACAATGCACCCCCCTCCCCCCCGTATAGCCTCAGAAGACTGTAGGGGCAAGTGCCGTTAGCGAGCACCTATGAAGGTCGGCACGGCACACGAGGGGGTGGGGTGGCCAGCAGAACGCCCGGCCGCCTTTGTCTCTCCCGTGGCGATGTTTGCTACACAGTGCACTCTCTCTCACGCTCTCCCCCCCCCATCACTCTGCATCTCTCTCTCTATGCAACTCTCTCTCATCTTTCTTGGTTCTTTCGGTAAAAGTCGCGTAGAAGGGAAATAATAAAATAATAAAAATACAACATAATAAGATCTTTTATAATAATACAAATAAAATATAATAAAGTAAAATATTTTATTATGTTAAATTTTTTATTATTTTATTATTTCCCTTCTACGTGACTTTACCGAAAGAACCAATAAGATGAATCGCTGCAGTCACGAAAGCTTCAAATCGAAATCTCTCTCATCTCCCACTTTTCACCATCTCCCGCACTCTCTTCATCTTTTACCAGGTCTCTCTCTCCGTCTTTCCCTACGTATCGAGCGCTCTACCTGATCCATCTCTGACTCTCTCCACTCCGTCTCTCCCCATCTCTCCCGATGTCTCTCGAAGTCCACATTCACGCTCCGCATCTTCCTCACTCATCTCTGCATATCGCATTCACCATCTCGCAAACACTCTCTTCCTTCCATCTCTTGCCGTGTCTCCCTGTCCCTCCATACGTCTTTAGCTCTCCCCATCTCACTCACACACACTCTCTCTCTCTCCCCATCTCTCTCCCCATCTCTCTCACACACACTCTCTCTCTCTCTCCCCATCTCTCTCCCCATCTCTCTCCCCATCTCTCTCCCCATCTCTCTCTCCCCATCTCTCTCACCCTATCTCTCACCCTATCTCTCTCCCCATCTCTCCCCATCTCTCTCACCCTATCTCTCTCCCCATCTCTCTCACCCCATCTCTCTCCCCATCTCTCTCACCCTATCTCTCTCCCCATCTCTCTCACCCTATCTCTCTCCCCATCTCTCTCACCCTATCTCTCTCCCCATCTCTCTCACCCTATCTCTCTCCCCATCTCTCTCTCCCCATCTCTCTCACCGTATCTCTCTCCCCATCTCTCTCACCCTATCTCTCTCCCCATCTCTCTCACCCTATCTCTCTCCCCCATCTCTCTCACCCCATCTCTCTCCCCATCTCTCTCACCCCATCTCTCTCCCCATCTCTCTCACCCTATCTCTCTCACCCTATCTCTCTCCCCCATCTCTCTCACCCCATCTCTCTCCCCATCTCTCTCACCCCATCTCTCTCCCCATCTCTCTCACCCTATCTCTCTCCCCCATCTCTCTCACCCCATCTCTCTCCCCATCTCTCTCACCCCATCTCTCTCCCCATCTCTCTCACCCTATCTCTCTCCCCCATCTCTCTCACCCCATCTCTCTCCCCATCTCTCTCACCCCATCTCTCTCCCCATCTCTCTCACCCTATCTCTCTCCCCATCTCTCTCACCCTATCTCTCACCCTATCTCTCTCCCCATCTCTCCCCATCTCTCTCACCCTATCTCTCTCCCCATCTCTCTCACACTCTCTCCCCCATCTCTCTCCCCCTATCTCTCTCACACTCTCTTCCCATCTCTCACCCATCTATCTCTCACACTGGCCGTATCTCACACACACACTCCCAATCTCTCCCCCTACGTCTCTCTCGCTCCACCTCGCTCTCCACGTCTCTCACTGCCTCCATCTCTCTTTAACGCCTCTCTGCCCATCTCCATCTGTCACTCTCCCCATCCATCTCCCACCCCCCCTCCACCGTCTCTCTCACACTCTCCCATCTTTGATCTCTCACACAGACACACACAGACACGCTCACTATGGCTCTCTCTCTCTCTGCATCTCTCCACGTCTCTCCGTCTCCCCGTGTCTATCATCCCACCTCTCTGCCCATCACTCTCCCCCATCACTCCTCCATCTCTCTCCCCCATCACTCCCCCATCTCACTCTTCACAGCCCCCCCCCCCCTCTCTCACAAGCTCCCCCCGCGCTCCCCCCGCACTCTCCCCGCTCTCCCCACGCACTCCCCCCGCTCGCTCCCCACGCTCTCCGCGCTCTCCCCGCACTCCCTCCCCGCTCCCTCCCCGCTCCCTCCCCGCTCCCTCCCCGCTCCCCCCACGCTCCCCCCACGCTCCCCCCGCGCTCCCCCCACGCTCTCCCCCCGCGCTCCCCCCCCGCTCTCCCCACGCTCTCCCCACGCGCTCTCTCCACGCGCTCTCCCCGCTCCCTCCCCGCTCCCTCCCCGCTCCCCCCACGCTCCCCCCACGCTCCCCCCACGCTCTCCCCCCGCGCTCCCCCCCCGCTCTCCCCACGCTCTCCCCACGCGCTCTCTCCACGCGCTTTCCCCGCGCTCTCCCCGCTCTCCCCGCGCTCTCCCCGCTCTCCCCGCGCTCTCCCCGCGCTCTCCCCGCGCTCTCCCCACGCTCTCCCCACGCTCTCCCCACGCTCTCTCCCCGCGCTCCCCACGCTCTCTCCCCGCTCTCTCCCCGCTCTCTCCACGCTCTCCCCACGCTCTCCCCACGCTCTCCCCACGCTCTCTCCCCGCGCTCTCTCCCCGCTCTCTCCACGCTCTCTCCACGCTCTCTCCCCGCTCTCCCTC
>NW_027621811.1:20000-62500 GCF_964198595.1 Lampetra fluviatilis | reverse complement strand
CCGGGGGGACAGGCGTCCATGACGTCTCCTGGCCAAGGCCCATTTGGCGGAGCCAGGAGACTGAATCTTTACCCTCGGGGCTCCTCCAGAAACAACAGAAAGCCACTTCGTGTGGCCACGTGGAATGTTCGAACGCTCACTGCGGAGGAGAGGCTGCCACTCCTCTGTTGGGAGCTGGACCGGTACCGCCTGGATCTCTGTGGCATTCAGGAGGTCCGGTGGACCGGTTCTGGCTCCTACCACCATGAGGGGTGGACAGTCCTCTACTCGGGGCAGGAGACTGCCAAACGACAGGGTGTGGCTCTTCTTCTGAACAAAAGAATGAAGGGGGCGTGGTAGCGTGGCGGTGAGGTGTGGGAAGCTGTAAGCCCCAGGATACTTTGGGCTCGCCTTGCCATCAACCAGAGGCGAGGAGTGGTGGTCGTGGTTTCTTATGCCCCCACCGAAGACGAACATCTGTGGAGGGATGCAGGCAAAGCCGATGAGTCAGATGCCTTCTATGACCTCCTGTCACAGGTGCTGGCTAAAGTGGCCCCTTAGGATAGAGTCATCTTGTTGGGTGACTTCAATGCCCGAGTTGGTCATGATGCTGGCACCTGGTCTGGAGTGATTGGAAGGCATGGGCCAGATCAGCTCAATAATAACGGTAGGAGGCTGCTAGATTTTTGTGCAGCCCATGGGCTTGTAATTACCAACACGCTCTTCCGGCATCGGCGCATCCACACAACATCATGGATGCATGCCGGGTCCAAGCAAGAACATCTGCTGGACTACATAGTGACGGACCAGCGGATGCGAGCCCATGTCCTTGACACCAGGCCCTACCGTGGAGCTGATCTGCCCTCTGACCATCGACTAGTCATCTGTAAGATGCGCCTGCCATTCTTCCATTCTGATGGTGGGTGTACACCCAGGACCCCATTCAAACCCTTAGTGGCCTGGTCTCAGCTGATGAAAGTTGTAAACGATCATTTCTTCATCGCTTGCGGCTGGGGTTGGCATCGTCCCCCACTCCTCCTGATGTCGAGGGTAAATGGGCGAGGTTTAGGAGTGTGACTCATGCAGCTGCAATGGCTGCTTTGTGTACACAGTCCAGACCTCCCCAGAGACCCTGGCTGACAGAGGAGGTGTTCGGGCTGGCTGAGAAAAAGCGACAGGCCCACTCTCATCGTCTACAGCATCCCACGTCAGACTATGAGGAGGCTTACTGCAGCCTTCGCTCGGAGGTTCGGAGAGCCGTGAGGCGCTGCAAGGATGGGTGGTGGTCGCGGGTTGCTGAGGAGTTCGAGTCTGACTCAATGGCGCGCAATCTGAAACGCTTTTTAATTATATCAAAAAAGGAACCTGCAGCGCCACATCTATTACCATCATTCGGGGAAAGAACGGTGATCCAATCTCCGACCCCCATTAACAGGTTTGCAGATTTGCTGAGCATGTCTGTGAGGTCCTGGGGGAGGGGAAATCCATCATCCCCACTTTGTCCCCCATCGTGGGACAAAGTGGGGATGACCCTGCTGAGGCTGCGGTGCCTCAAATATAGGAAGAGGTCACCTCCTGTGAGTGGATGGCTGAGGTGCCATCTGTTGAGGAAGTACTGAAGGCGATCCGGAGTCTGAGACCAGGAAAGGCACCGGGCAGAGATGATCTCCAAAGCGAAATGCTGAGGGAGGGTGGCGTTTGTGCACAGACTGCCCTACATGACATCATAACAACAGTCTGGACGAGTGGACGGGTTCCATAAGATTGGAAGGATGCCCTGGTGATCTCGCTTTTTAATAAGGGGGACCGTACAAACTGGTACAACTACAGGGGCATCTCACTCGTCAGTGTGCCAGGAAAGGTCCTGGCAAGAATTATTCAACATCGCCTTGCCAGGCACGTTGAGGAGAGGCTTTCGGAGCCCCAATGCGGTTTCAGGAAAGGACGGTCCTGCACGGATGCCATATTTTCTGTTCATCTGCTACAGCAGATGTGAAGAGATTTCCAACAAGACCTACATCTCTGCTTTATTGACCTGGTCAAGGCCTATGATGCCATCAGTAGGCCTGGGCTCTGGGTTGTTCTTCGTGTTTTCGGAGTCCCTGACCCTCTGCTCACGATCATTAAGGACCCTCATGATGGTGAGCGGGCCCGGGTAAAACTACGTGGCCAGAAGTCGGAGCCATTCCCTGTTCACCTTGGGGTGCGACAGGGATGTCCTCTGGCTCCCACATTATTTAACATCTATTTCGACTGCGTAGTTCGTGAAGCCTTCAATAGCTGTACCGGGGGAATTTCCATTTGGTACAGATATAATGGGAGGCTGATCGACGCCCGGGTGCGATCAAGGGATGGCTCCCTATTGGTCAACCACGTTATGTATGCCGATGATCTGCTAATTGCTGCTCACTCAGAGGAGGAGTTGGAGGCGCTGCTGCTGAACCTGGAGCGTGTCACTAAGAGGTGGTGCCTTACCATCAGCCCCACCAAAACTAAGCACCTGCCTGGGTATTTTGAACCATCGGACACTCCACCCCCACAACTCCCAAATGGTGATGGGGCAGTTGTGGAGAGAGTGGAGAGTTTCCCATACCTGGGCAGTGTGCTTATGACTGGCTCCGGTTTGACAGCAGAGGTCTCACTCCTAATCAGTCAAGTGGCATTATCTTTTCATTGGTTGCGTAACGCTGTGTGGAAGCTACCAGGTCTGTTGATCCACACGAAGCTTCAGGTCTTCTCGGCCACGGTCATTCCCTCCCTTCTCTATGCTTGCAAAACGTGGACCCCCTCTAATGATACATTTTCGCCGGTTAGAAACATTTAGGCTGGCCTGCCTACTATCCATCCTGGGTGTAACCAGGTTGGATTGTGTGAGGAGCTCACAATTCCTTGAAAGATCTGGACAAAATCCTATCGGTGAGCTCCTCCGGCAGGCAAGGCTGCGTTGGCTGGGTCATGTAGCCCGCATGCACAGTCACCGCATGCCTAAACAGCTTTTGTTCAGGCGGATAGAGGGGGCTAAACGGGTGCGGCACGGGCTAGAGAAGAGATGGAGTGATGTGGTACAGGAGGACGTGGAGCTGAGTGGACTTGCCGATGACTGGTACCAGCGGTGTCAAGATCGGCCTCTGTGGAGGAGGCTCGTGAAGGACGCTGCTACTGGGCAGTTGGAGGCAGTCGCCCTCAAACAACAACGGAGGGCGGAGGAGCGACGCTCATAACAACGAGCGGAGCTCCGGGTGGCTAAAGCACAGCAAATTGGCACAGTGGGGGGCACAGGTGGTGCATCAGCCAGTCATCTCGGTCATCTCGGTCAGTCGACCCGTGGCACCTGCTGGGTCTGCCCCGTGACCTTCTGCCGGCGGGCGTTCGACACTTCACGTAGCCTCAAGGTGCACATAGCCTGGCACAAGCGCTGTGGTGACGTCACCGCCACTTGGCGGTTGTTGTTGTGAGAGGGTGTGAGAGGTGAGTGTGAGTGTGTATGTGAGTGTGAGAGGTGAGTGTGAGTGTGTATGTGAGTGTGAGAGGTGAGTGTGAGTGTGTATGTGAGTGTGAGAGGTGAGTGTGAGTGTGTATGTGAGTGTGAGAGGTGAGTGTGAGTGTGTATGTGAGTGTGAGAGGTGAGTGTGAGTGTGTATGTGAGTGTGAGAGGTGAGTGTGAGTGTGTATGTGAGTGTGAGAGGTGAGTGTGAGTGTGTATGTGAGTGTGAGAGGTGAGTGTGAGTGTGTATGTGAGTGTGAGAGGTGAGTGTGAGTGTGTATGTGAGTGTGAGAGGTGAGTGTGAGTGTGTATGTGAGTGTGTATGTGAGTGTGAGAGGTGAGTGTGAGTGTGTATGTGAGTGTGAGAGGTGAGTGTGAGTGTGTATGTGAGTGTGAGAGGTGAGTGTGAGTGTGTATGTGAGTGTGAGAGGTGAGTGTGAGTGTGTATGTGAGTGTGAGAGGTGAGTGTGAGTGTGTATGTGAGTGTGAGAGGTGAGTGTGAGTGTGTATGTGAGTGTGAGAGGTGAGTGTGTGAGAGAGGTGAGTGTGTGAGAGAGATTACCTGTAGTCAGACAATAACAGCTACGTCTACAAGACCAATCGGTGCGCATGCATATTGTGCGTTGATATCCACGTGAATAACCCCACTGGTAACGAATACCCATTGCCATTATATCCAATCTTGATTTGAAGCTGTCGTGACTGCAGGAATCCATACTCCTTGGTTCTGTCGGTAAAGTCACAAAGGTGTACTCCGACTGACGCTCCTTCTGTTGTGGAGTGACTCATGCAGCCAGCTGTGGCTGCAGAGTTTGGTGGTACATGTTGTTTACGTAGTTTATTGTGAAATATTCGGTCACACTTCCTATGACTTGCACTGTTTCATTGCTTTTATTGCTTTATTTTGGTGATTTTCGAAAAGTTTTTTGGTTTGGACATGTTTGTGTTGTTGTAGTACAGAGTTAGATTGATGGCCTTAATCTAAGTTGTCTTGTGGTTGTTGTTGTTGTTGTTTGACTTGCATCCCACTGGGATTTTTGCACGCAGCGTTGGTGTACGGTGCTTTTTCTGCAATATTTTGCTGTCTTTTCTTGGATTTTCTGTTTGCACTCAGTCACACAGAGTCACTTTAAGATGTGTTTTTGTTCATGTTTTAGTTTTTTGTTAGTTGCGGTTGCACCCGATTCAAGAGCCGAATGGCTCACAGGGCTACACCTAATACATGAACTTGAACTAGAAAATAAATTAAATCACGACGTTTCCATTGCAACACAAGCAATCGTCATCAGGTGTGAAAATCACAGCAAGAACATTTTCAAACCTGATGATGATTGCTTGTATTGCAATGGAAACGTCGTGAGAATTTTATTTCTTTATTTCCATTATATTATAATGTCCCTTCTACGTGACTTTACCGAAAGAACCAAGAATACAATATTATATCCATTCATTAATCTCCGCCCACCACGTGACGAGCTCGCAAGTGACGTCATCGCTTCTACCCCCTCTGTTTAAGGAGCGAAACAGGAGGAGGATTTCTCCATAGCTACTGTCTGCTGTCCGCCTGATGATGCCGGCTGTAATTACTGGTGAAACGTCGTAACTCGGATAGTAAATGTTGTGGATTTGACTCTCCAACACACAGCAACCGGTTAGTGCTGCACTAGTAACGAATTGTGAATGTTGTAGTGGGTTTGACTCTCCAACACACACAACCGGTTAGTGCTGCACTAGTAACGAGTTGTGAATGTAGTAGTGGGTTTAACTCTCCAACACACGCAACCGGTTAGTGCTGCACTAGTAACGAATTGTAAATGTTGTAGTGGGTTTAACTCTGCAACACACACAACCGGTTAGTGCTGCACTAGTAACGAATTGTGAATGTTGTAGTGGGTTTAACTCTCCAACACACAGCAACCGGTTAGTGCTGCACTAGTAACGAATTGTGAATGTTGTAGTGGGTTTAACTCTCCAACACACAGCAACCGGTTAGTGCTGTACTAGTAACGAATTGTGAATGTTGTAGTGGGTTTGACTCTCCAACACACAGCAACCGGTTAGTGCTGTACTAGTAACGAATTGTGAATGTTGTAGTGGGTTTGACTCTCCAACACACACAACCGGTTAGTGCTGCACTAGTAACGAATTGTGAATGTAGTAGTGGGTTTAACTCTCCAACACACAGCAACCGGTTAGTGCTGTACTAGTAACGAATTGTAAATGTTGTAGTGGGTTTGACTCTCCAACACACAGCAACCGGTTAGTGCTGCACTAGTAACGAATTGTGAATGTTGTAGTGGGTTTAACTCTCCAACACACAGCAACCGGTTAGTGCTGCACTAGTAACGAATTGTGAATGTTGTAGTGGGTTTAACTCTCCAACACACACAACCGGTTAGTGCTGCACTAGTAACGAATTGTGAATGTTGTAGTGGGTTTGACTCTCCAACACACAGCAACCGGTTAGTGCTGCACTAGTAACGAATTGTAAATGTTGTAGTGGGTTTAACTCTCCAACACGCAGCAACCGGTTAGTGCTGCACTAGTAACGAATTGTGAATGTTGTAGTGGGTTTAACTCTCCAACACACAGCAACCGGTTAGTGCTGCACTAGTAACGAATTGTGAATGTTGTAGTGGGTTTAACTCTCCAACACACACAACCGGTTAGTGCTGCACTAGTAACGAATTGTGAATGTTGTAGTGGGTTTGACTCTCCAACACACACAACCGGTTAGTGCTGCACTAGTAACGAATTGTGAATGTTGTAGTGGGTTTGACTCTCCAACACACACAACCGGTTAGTGCTGCACTAGTAACGAATTGTGAATGTAGTAGTGGGTTTAACTCTCCAACACACAGCAACCGGTTAGTGCTGTACTAGTAACGAATTGTGAATGTAGTAGTGGGTTTAACTCTCCAACACACAGCAACCGGTTAGTGCTGCACTAGTAACGAATTGTGAATGTTGTAGTGGGTTTAACTCTCCAACACACAGCAACCGGTTAGTGCTGCACTAGTAACGAATTATGAATGTTGTAGTGGGTTTAACTCTCCAACACACACAACCGGTTAGTGCTGCACTAGTAACGAATTGTGAATGTAGTAGTGGGTTTAACTCTCCAACACACAGCAACCGGTTAGTGCTGCACTAGTAACGAATTGTGAATGTCGTAGTGGGTTTAACTCTCCAACACACGCAACCGGTTAGTGCTGCACTAGTAACGAATTATGAATGTTGTAGTGGGTTTAACTCTCCAACACACACAACCGGTTAGTGCTGCACTAGTAACGAATTGTGAATGTAGTAGTGGGTTTAACTCTCCAACACACAGCAACCGGTTAGTGCTGCACTAGTAACGAATTGTGAATGTTGTAGTGGGTTTAACTCTCCAACACACAGCAACCGGTTAGTGCTGCACTAGTAACGAATTATGAATGTTGTAGTGGGTTTAACTCTCCAACACACACAACCGGTTAGTGCTGCACTAGTAACGAATTGTGAATGTAGTAGTGGGTTTAACTCTCCAACACACAGCAACCGGTTAGTGCTGCACTAGAAGACTAAAGTACACACTACACTATATACTACACTATACACTAGTGCTGTTAAAGTTTCTCATCGACTCCAATGTTAAAGACTCCCGTAGACTCCAATGTTAAAGTCTCCCATAGACTCCAATGTTAAAGTCTCCCGTAGACTCCAATGTTAAAGTCTCCCATAGACTCCAATGTTAAAGTCTCCCATAGACTCCAATGTTAAAGTCTCCCATAGACTCCAATTTTAAAGTCTCCCATAGTCTCCAATGTAAAGTCTCCCATAGACTCCAATGTTAAAGTCTCCCATAGACTCTAATGTTAAAGTCTCCCATAGACTCTAATGTTAAAGTCTCCCATAGACTCCAATGTTAAAGTCTCCCATAGACTCCAATGTTAAAGTCTCCCATAGACTCCAATGTTAAAGTCTCCCATAGACTTCAATGTTAAAGTCTCCCATAGACTCCAATGTTAAAGTCTCCCATACACTCCAATGTTAAAGTCTCCCATAGACTCCAATGTTAAAGTCTCCCATAGACTTCAATGTTAAAGTCTCCCATAGACTCCAATGTTAAAGTCTCCCATAGTCTCCAATGTAAAGTCTCCCATAGACTCCAATGTTAAAGTCTCCCATAGACTCCAATGTTAAAGTCTCCCATAGACTCCAATATTAAAAAAATATATAGAATTCTTGTCTATTTGTTTGTGTTTCTGTCCTTGTGATGGGACTTCGTAGGATGGAACTTTGAGATGTGTAAGGGGCACGGGGTGACCAATAAGCTCTGAATTGGTCTGTCACAAGGCAGGGCACTGATTCGGGGTTGACGGCTCTGATATCGCCACCTCGCCAGGACAACTCCAATGTCAGACTGAGAATCTTGGGTGGCGAGCACCAACGCACGCCCGGCCGTCTTTGTCTCAATCAGTGGCGATGTTACGACACACCGTCAAACCAGGCTGAGTCGACCTAGGGGAGGCCCAGGTCCGGTTCTGATAATTGTCACTGGTGCTCGCCATGAGCGGGAATCGAACTCGGGACGACGGTTTGTAGTGCAGCGTAGTGCGAACCACTACACCACCACTCACACACACGCACATCCTACACACACAAAGACAAACAAACATACACACACAGACAGACACACACACACAGACACACGCACACACAGACACACACAGACACACAGACACCCACACAGACACACACACAGACACACACACACAGACACACACACCAGACACACAGACACACACAGACACACAGACACCCACACAGACACCCACACAGACACACACACACAGACACATGCACACACAGACACACACACACACAGACACACACACACAGACACACACACACAGACACACACACACAGACACACACACACAGACACACACACACACAGACACACACAGACACACACACACAGACACACACAGACACACACAGACACACACACAGACACACACACAGACACACACACAGACACACACACAGACACACACACAGACACACAGGCTTCGTGAACCTCTGCTCAGCACGTGGAGTTTGGTTCGTTAACAACTCCCCCCTCTACCCCCCCCCCCACTACCCCCCCACTCTACCCCCCCCACTACCCCCCCACTACCCCCCCTACTACCCCCCCCCCACTACCCACCCCCCCAGGTTGCCCCCCGTGCTGCTCCAGATGCTGCTGGAGAATGGCAGCGTGGACCCGGCGTGTGTGGGGCAGCCTCCTACGTCAGAAGTCATGCTGCAAAGTAGGCACTTCACCACTCACTCACTCACCCTCATTCACCCACCCACACTCACTCACACTCACTCACACCCACTCACTCACACTCACTCACTCACTCACTCACCCTCATTCACTCACCCACACTCACTCACACTCACTCACACTCACTCACACACTCACCCGGCGTGTGTGGGGCAGCCTCCTACGTCAGAAGTCATGCTGCAAAGTAGGCACTTCACCACTCACTCACTCACTCACCCTCATTCACCCACCCACACTCACTCACACTCACTCACACTCACTCACTCACACTCACTCACTCACTCACCCTCATTCACTCACCCACACTCACTCACACTCACTCACACTCACTCACACACACTCACACGGCGTGTGTGGGGCAGCCTCCTACGTCAGAAGTCATGCTGCAAAGTAGGCACTTCACCACTCACTCACTCACTCACCCTCATTCACCCACCCACACTCACTCACACTCACTCACACTCACTCACTCACACTCACTCACTCACTCACCCTCATTCACTCACCCACACTCACTCACACTCACTCACACTCACTCACACACACTCACACGGCGTGTGTGGGGCAGCCTCCTACGTCAGAAGTCATGCTGCAAAGTAGGCACTTCACCACTCACTCACTCACTCACCCTCATTCACCCACCCACACTCACTCACACTCACTCACACTCACTCACTCACACTCACTCACTCACTCACCCTCATTCACTCACCCACACTCACTCACACTCACTCACACTCACTCACACACACTCACACGGCGTGTGTGGGGCAGCCTCCTACGTCAGAAGTCATGCTGCAAAGTAGGTTACTCACCACTCATTCACTCACCCTCATTCACCCACCCACACTCACTCACACTCACTCACACTCACTCACACTCACTCACACTCACTCACACTCACTCACACACTCACACGGCGTGTGTGGGGCAGCCTCCTACGTCAGAAGTCATGCTGCAAAGTAGGCACTTCACCACTCACTCACTCACTCACCCTCATTCACCCACCCACACTCACTCACACTCACTCACACTCACTCACTCACACTCACTCACTCACTCACCCTCATTCACTCACCCACACTCACTCACACTCACTCACACTCACTCACACACACTCACACGGCGTGTGTGGGGCAGCCTCCTACGTCAGAAGTCATGCTGCAAAGTAGGTTACTCACCACTCATTCACTCACCCTCATTCACCCACCCACACTCACTCACACTCACTCACACTCACTCACACTCACTCACACTCACTCACACACTCACACGGCGTGTGTGGGGCAGCCTCCTACGTCAGAAGTCATGCTGCAAAGTAGGCACTTCACCACTCACTCACTCACCCTCATTCACCCACCCACACTCACTCACACTCACTCACACCCACTCACACCCACTCACTCACTCACCCTCATTCACCCACTCACACCCACTCACACTCACTCACACTCACTCACACACTCACACGGCGTGTGTGGGGCAGCCTCCTACATCAGAAGTCATGCTGCAAAGTAGGTTACTCACCACTCACTCACTCACCCTCATTCACCCACCCACACTCACTCACACTCACTCACACTCACTCACACTCACTCACACTCACTCACACACTCACACGGCGTGTGTGGGGCAGCCTCCTACGTCAGAAGTCATGCTGCAAAGTAGGCACTTCACCACTCACTCACTCACCCTCATTCACCCACCCACACTCACTCACACTCACTCACACCCACACTCACCCACACTCACTCACACTCACTCACACTCACTCACACTCACTCACACTCACTCACTCACACACACTCACACGGCGTGTGTGGGGCAGCCTCCTACGTCAGAAGTCATGCTGCAAAGTAGGTTACTCACCACTAATTCACTCACCCTCATTCACCCACCCACACTCACTCACACTCACTCACACTCACTCACACTCACTCACTCACTCACTCACCCGGCGTGTGTGGGGCAGCCTCCTACGTCAGAAGTCATGCTGCAAAGTAGGCACTTCACCACTCACTCACTCACCCTCATTCACCCACCCACACTCACTCACACTCACTCACACTCACTCACACCCACTCACACTCACTCACACTCACTCACACTCACTCACACTCACTCACACTCACTCACACGGCGTGTGTGGGGCAGCCTCCTACGTCAGAAGTCATGCTGCAAAGTAGGCACTTCACCACTCATTCACTCACCCTCATTCACCCACAACAACAACAACAACAACCGCCATTCGCCACTAAGTGGCGGTGACGTCACCACGACGCTTGTGCCAGGCCATGTGCACCCTGAGGCCACGTGAAGTGTCGAACGCCCGCTGGCAGGAGGTCACGGGGCAGACCCAGGTGCCACGGGTCGACTGACCGAGATGACCGAGATGACTGGCTGATGCACCACCTGTGCCCCCTACTGTGCCAACTTGCTGTGCTTTAGCCACCCGGCGCTCCGCTCGTTGTTGTGAGCGTCGCTCCTCCGCCCTCCGTTGTTGTTGGAGGGCGACTGCCTCCAACTGCCCAGTAGCGTCCTTCACGAGCCTCCTCCACTGAGGCCGATCTTGACACCGCTGGTACCAGTCATCGGCAAGTCCACTCAGCTCCACGTCCTCCTGTGCCACATCACTCCATCTCTTCTCTAGCCCGTGCCGCGCCCGTTTAGCCCCCTCGATCCGGCCGAACAAAAGCTGTTTAGGCATGCGGTGGCTGGGCATGCGGGCTACATGACCCAGCCAACGCAGCCTTGCCTGCCGGAGGAGCTCACTGATGGGACTTTGCCCAGATCTTTCAAGGACTTGTGAGCTCCTCACACAATCCAGCCTGGTTAAACCCAGGATGGATCGTAGGCAGGCCAGCCTAAATGTTTCCAACCGGCGAAGATGCTCCACTAGGGGGGTCCACGTTTCGCAAGCGTAGAGAAGGGAGGGAATGACCGTGGCCGAGAAGACCTGAAGCTTCGTGCGGAGCGACAGACCAGGTAGCTTCCACACAGCGTTACGCAACCGATGAAAAGATATTGCCGCTCGACTGATTCGGAGTGAGACCTCTGCTGATAAACTGGAGCCGGGCATAAGCACACTGCCCAGGTATGGGAAACTCTCCACTCTCTCCACAACTGCCCCATCACCGATTGAGAGTTGTGGGGGTGGAGTGCCCGATGGTACAAAATACCCAGGCAGGTGCTTAGTTTTGGTGGGGCTGATGGTAAGGCCCCACCTCTTAGTGGCACGCTCCAGTCTCAGCAGCAGCGTCTCCAACTCCTCTTCTGAATGAGCAGCTATTACCAAATCATCGGCATACATAACGTGGTTGACCAATAGGGAGCCATCCCTTGATCGCACCCGGGCGTCGATCAGCCTCCCATTATATCTGTACCAAATGGTAATTCCCCCGGTACAGCTATTGAAGGCTTCACGAACTATGCAGTCGAAATAGATGTTAAATAATGTGGGAGCCAGAGGACATCCCTGTCGCACCCTAAGGTGTACAGGGAAAGGCTCCGACTCCCGGCCACGTAGTTTTACCCGGGCCCGCTCACCATAATGAAGGTCCTTAATGATCGTGAGCAGAGGGTCAGGGACTCCGAAAGCACGAAGAACAACCCAGAGCCCAGTCCTACTGATGGTATCATAGGCCTTGACCAGGTCAATAAAGCAGAGATGTAGGTCTTTTTGGAATTCCCTACACCTCTGCTGTAGCAGACGGACAGAAAATATGGCATCTGTGCAGGACCGCCCTTTCCTGAAACCGCATTGGGGCTCCGCAAGCCTCTCCTCAGCGTGCCTAGCAAGGCGATGTTGAATAATCCTTGCCAGGACCTTACCCGGCACACTGAGGAGTGAGATGCCCCTGTAGTTGTTACAGTCGGTACGGTCCCCCTTCTTAAAGAGGGGGACCACCAGGGCATCCTTCCAGTCCTGCGGAACCCGTCCAGTGGTCCAGACTGTTGTTATGATGTCATATAGGGCAGTCTGTGCACAAACGCCACCCTCCCTCAGCATTTCGCTTGGGAGATCATCTCTGCCCGGTGCCTTCCCTGGTCTCAGACTCCGGATCGCCCTCAGTACTTCCTCAACAGCTGGTACCTCAGCCAGCCACTCACAGGGGGTGACCTCTTCCAATATTTGAGGCACCGCAGCCTCAGCAGGGTTATCCCCACTTTGTGCCATGATGTTTTCCTGGCTGAGAGATTTTCCCTCCCCCAGGACCTCACAGAAATGCTCAGCAAATCTGCAAACCTGTTCCTGGGGGTCGGAGATTGGATCACCGTTTTTTCCTCTAATGATGGTAATAGGTGTGGCGCTGCAGGTTACTTTTTTGATGGAGTTAAATAGTGATTTGTGATCGCGGGCCACTGAGGCAGACTCCATCTCCTCAGCAACCCGCGACCACCACCCATCCTTACAGCGCCTTACGGCTCTCCAAACCTCCGAGCGAAGGCTGCGGTAAACCTCCTCATTCTCTGACGTGGGATGCTGTAGGCGATGAGAGTGGGCCTGTCGCTTTTTCTCAATTAACCTGAACACCTCCTCCGTCAGCCAGGGTTTCTGGGGAGGTCTGGACCGCGTACCCAAAGCAGCCATTGCAGCTGCATGAGTCACAGTCTTAAACCTCGCCCATTTACCCTCGACATCAGGTGGAGTGGGGGACGATGCCAACCCCAGCTGCAAGCAATGATGAAATTCTCGCTTGCAACTTTCATCAGCTAGCTGAGACCAGGCCACTTTTGGTTGGAATGGGGTCCTGGGTGTACACCCACCACCGGAGTGGAAGAATGGCAGGCGCATCTTACAGATGACTAGTCGATGGTCAGAGGTCAGATCAGCTCCACGGTAGGTCCTGGTGTCAAGGACATGGGCTCGCATCCGCTGGTCCGTCACTATGTAGTCCAGCAGATGTTCTTGCTTGGACCCGGCATGTATCCATGATGTTGTGTGGATGCGCCGATGCCGGAAGAGCGTGTTGGTAATTACAAGCCCATGGGCTGCACAAAAATCTAGCAGCCTCCTACCGTTATTATTGAGCTGATCTGGCCCATGCCTTCCAATCACTCCAGACCAGGTGCCAGCATCATGACCAACTCGGGCATTGAAGTCACCCAACAAGATGACTCTGTCCCGAGTGGCCACTTTAGCCAGCACCTGTGACAGGAGGTCATAGAAAGCGTCCGACTCATCGGCTTTGCCTGCATCCCTCCACGGATGTTCGTCTTCGGTGGGGGCATAAGTAACCACGACCACCACTCCTCGCCTCTGGTTGATGGGAAGGCGAGCCCAAAGTATCCTGGGGCTTACAGCTTCCCACACCTCACCGCCACGCTCCCACGCCCCCTTCATTCTTTTGTTCAGAAGAAGAGCCACACCCTGTTGTTTGGCAGTCTCCTGCCCCGAGTAGAGGACTGTCCACCCCTCATGGTGGCAGGAGCCAGAACCAGTCCACCGGACCTCCTGAATGCCACAGAGATCCAGGCGGTACCGGTCCAGCTCCCGACAGAGGAGTGGCAGCCTCTCCTCCGCAGTGAGCGTTCGAACATTCCACGTGGCCATCCGCAATGGTTTTTCGTTGTTTCTGGAGGAGCCCCGAGGGTTAAAATTCAATCTCCTGGCTCCGCCAAATGGGGTTTGGCCAGGAGACGTCATAAAAGCCTGACCCCCCGGGGCCTCCGGCACAAGCTTATTAATTACAGGTTCATGTTTAATTCGTAGTTTAGTGGTGGTTAATTGAAGGTGGAGGGGTTACCAGCCCCTCGCACCCGTCCAGAGCCCCCGTTTAGCCACTGTGGTGGTCACAGACGCCATTAGGGGAGAGGCCAATGGGCATTGGCCCTCCCCCCACAGCACTGCCCACGACAGTGTTGCCCGTCCGGCACCGCGAGGAGGTAGGAGGTTGTTTTGCCGGACGATTCACCCACCCACACTCACTCACACTCACTCACACTCACTCACACACTCACACGGCGTGCGTGGGGCAGCCTCCTACGTCAGAAGTCATGCTGCAAAGTAGGCAGTTCACCACTCACTCACTCACCCTCATTCACCCACCCACACTCACTCACACTCACTCACACTCACTCACACACTCACCCGGCGTGTGTGGGGCAGCCTCCTACGTCAGAAGTCATGCTGCAAAGTAGGTTACTCACCACTAATTCACTCACCCTCATTCACCCACCCACACTCACTCACACTCACTCACACTCACTCACTCACACTCACTCACACACTCACACGGCGTGTGTGGGGCAGCCTCCTACGTCAGAAGTCATGCTGCAAAGTAGGCACTTCACCACTCACTCACTCACCCTCATTCACTCACCCACACTCACTCACACTCACTCACACTCACTCACCCTGACTCACTCACTCACACTCATTCACTCACACTCACTCACTCACTCACACTCACTCACCCGGCGTGTGTGGGGCAGCCTCCTACGTCAGAAGTCATGCTGCAAAGTAGGTTACTCACCACTCATTCACTCACCCTCATTCACCCACCCACACTCACCCACCCACACTCACTCACCCACCCACACTCACCCACCCACACCCACACTCACCTAGCGTGCGTGGGGCAGCCTCGTACCCCAAAAGTCATTTTATATTTTAGTTGTTTACGTGGTCGTTTAGTTGCTGCAGCTCCTTACGATTAAAATTCCTTCCCTTTATTACAGCTACCTCCTCCCTTTGATGCTGCTAATCCTACATAATGCACGGGCACAATATGACTTAGAGACCACCCCCCACCTCCTACGCATTCCACAAGTTGTGACTAATCCCATATCTGCATTTCCCATAAATATGCTAAATTCTTCTTGATATGCAAATCACTTTGTCAAGGCGCCCTTCCCCCTCTAACCCAGCTTAAATATACGCTGCCAAACCTGGTGGTGCTCATTCAGACGCTGTCTTTCCGACAGACCTGTTCTTCACCCGAGGATGGCTGTTTGCGTTGTGGCCGAAACGTCGTGAGAATTGTATTTTATTATGTTTTATTTTTATTATTTTATTATTTCCCTTCTACGTGATGACTTTACCGAAAGAACCAAGAAGATGAATCCCTGCAGTCACGAAAGCTTTCAATCGAACCATGCCCCCTAGGGCGCGCTTCCATGCCATACCCACTCTGGTGCCAGAGAGAGACTCAAGACGCACAGATTCACTCATCATCCACCTGAGGACGGCTGCTTGCGTGGTGGCCGAAACGTCGTGAGAATTATTTTATTATGTTTTATTTTTATTATTTTATTATTTCCATTCTACGTGACGACTTTACCGAAAGAACCAAGAAGATGAATCCCTGCAGTCACGAAAGCTTTAAATGGAGACTCACTCTTGTGACAATACCTGCCGCTACTCGCCATAGCGACTCCAGTTACGTCACTACACCTACGTTACGGACACATTCATCGTGATGATGCTGATGATGATGACGGTGGCGGTGCTGATGGTGCTCGTGATGGTGCTGATGATGATGATGGCGAGTCAGGCATGGATGTTGCCATGGCGGTGCTGATGATGCTGATGATGATGATGATGCTGATGATGGCGATGATGCTGATGGTGGCGATGATGCTGATGATGGCAATGATGCTGATGATGGCGATGATGCTGATGGTGGCGATGATGCTGATGGTGACGATGATGCTGATGATGGCGATGATGCTGATGGTGATGATGATGCTGATGGTGACGATGATGCTGATGATGGCGATGATGCTGATGATGGCGATGATGCTGATGATGGCGATGATGCTGATGGTGACGATGATGCTGATGATGGCGATGATGCTGATGATGGCAATGATGCTGATGGTGGCGATGATGCTGATGGTGGCGATGATGCTGATGGTGATGATGATGCTGATGGTGACGATGATGCTGATGATGGCGATGATGCTGATGATGGCGATGATGCTGATGGTGGCGATGATGCTGATGGTGGCGATGATGCTGATGGTGGCGATGATGCTGATGGTGGCGATGATGCTGATGGTGGCGATGATGCTGATGGTGGCGATGATGCTGATGGTGGCGATGATCCTGATGGTGGCGATGATGCTGATGGTGATGATGCTGATGGTGACGATGATGCTGATGGTGACGATGATGCTGATGGTGGCGATGATGCTGATGGTGGCGATGATGCTGATGGTGGCGATGATGCTGATGGTGGCGATGATGCTGATGGTGGCGATGATGCTGATGGTGGCGATGATGCTGATGGCGATGATGCTGATGGTGACGATGATGCTGATGGTGACGATGATGCTGATGGTGACGATGATGCTGATGGTGGCGATGATGCTGATGGTGACGATGATGCTGATGATGACGATGATGCTGATGATGGCGATGATGCTGATGGTGATGATGATGCTGATGGTGGCGATGATGCTGATGGTGACGATGATGCTGATGATGGTGATGATGCTGATGGTGATGATGATGCTGATGGTGGCGATGATGCTGATGGTGATGATGATGATGCTGATGATGGCGATGATGCTAATGGTGACGATGATGCTGATGATGACGATGATGCTAATGGTGACGATGATGCTGATGGTGACGATGATGCTGATGATGGCGATGATGCTAATGGTGACGATGATGCTGATGGTGACAATGATGCTGATGATGACGATGATGCTGATGGTGGCGATGATGCTGATGGTGACGATGATGCTGATGATGACGATGATGCTAATGGTGACGATGATGCTGATGATGACGATGATGCTAATGGTGACGATGATGCTGATGGTGGCGATGATGCTGATGATGGCGATGATGCTGATGGTGATGATGATGCTGATGGTGACGATGATGCTGATGATGGCGATGATACTGATGATGGCGATGATGCTGATGATGGCGATGATGCTGATGATGGCGATGATGCTGATGGTGATGATGATGCTGATGGTGGCAATGATGCTGATGATGGAGATGATGCTGATGGTGGCGATGATGCTGATGATGGCGATGATGCTGATGGTGATGATGATGCTGATGGTGACGATGATGCTGATGATGGCGATGATGCTGATGGTGACGATGATGCTGATGATGGCGATGATGCTGATGGTGATGATGATGCTGATGATGGCGATGATGCTGATGGTGACGATGATGTTGATGATGGCGATGATGCTGATGGTGACGATGATGCTGATGATGGCCATGATGCTGATGGTGACGATGATGCTGATGATGGCGATGATGCTGATGGTGATGATGATGCTGATGATGGCAATGATGCTGATGGTGACGATGATGCTGATGATGGCGATGATGCTGATGGTGATGATGATGCTGATGATGGCGATTATGCTGATGGTGATGATGATGCTGATGATGGCGATGATGCTGATGGTGACGATGATGCTGATGATGGCGATGATGCTGATGGTGACGATGATGCTGATGATGGCAATGATGCTGATGGTGACGATGATGCTGATGATGGCGATGATGCTGATGATGGCGATGATGCTGATGGTGACGATGATGCTGATGATGGCGATGATGCTGATGGTGACGATGATGCTGATGATGGCAATGATGCTGATGGTGACGATGATGCTGATGATGGCGATGATGCTGATGATGGCGATGATGCTGATGGTGATGATGATGCTGATGATGGCAATGATGCTGATGGTGATGATGATGCTGATGATGGCAATGATGCTGATGGTGACGATGATGCTGATGATGGCGATGATGCTGATGATGGCGATGATGCTGATGATGGCGATGATGCTGATAGTGACGATAATGCTGATGATGGCGATGATGCTGATGATGCTGATGGTGATGATGATGCTGATGATGGCGGTGTTGATGGTGCTGCTGATGGTGATGATGATGGTGATGATGATGATGGTGCTGATGATGGTGATGGTGATGATTGTGTTGATGGTGTTGATGGTGCTGCTGCTGATGATGGTGATGATGATTGTGTTTATGATTGTGCTGATAGTGCTGATGATGATGATGGTGATGATGGTGCTGATGGTGTTGATGATGGTGATGGTGATGATTGTGTTGATGGTGTTGATGGTGCTGCTGCTGATGATGGTGATGATGATTGTGTTTATGATTGTGCTGATAGTGCTGATGATGATGATGGTGATGATGGTGCTGATGGTGTTGATGATGATGATGGTGATGATGATTGTGTTGATGGTGTTGATGATGCTGCTGCTGATGATGGTGATGATGATTGTGTTTATGATTGTGCTGATAGTGCTGATGATGATGATGGTGATGATGATTGTGTTGATGTTGCTGATGGTGATGATGATGGTGATGATAGTGCTGATGGTGCTGATGATGATGATGGTGCTGATGATGATGCTGCTGCTGATGGCGATGATGCTGCTGATGATGGCGAGTCAGGCATGGACTTGACGATGGCGTTGCTGTACGGAGGCCTGACGCTGCTCACGGCGCTGTGCACGGCGGTCTACCTGGAGGAGGTGGTCTACCTGCAGCGCAAGATCCAGTGCCCCTACAAGCGGAAGACACTCGTGTGGATCAACGGAGCGGCCCCCGTGAGTCCGACAGACTCCACACGCACTCGCAGAGACTCCCATAGACTCACTCACTCACGCAGAGACTCTCATAGACTCACTCACTCACACAGAGACTCATAGACTCACTCACTCACACAGAGACTCATAGACTCACTCACAGAGACTCTCATAGACTCACTCACACAGAGACACATAGACTCACTCACACAGAGACTGTCATAGACTCACTCACTCACACAGAGACTCTCATAGACTCACTCACACAGACTCTCATAGACTCACTCACACACACAGAGACTCTCATAGACTCACTCACACAGACTCTCATAGACTCACTCACTCACACAGAGACTCATAGACTCACTCACTCACACAGAGACTCATAGACTCACTCACTCACACAGAGACTCATAGACTCACTCACACATACAGAGACTCATAGACTCACTCACAGAGACTCTCATAGACTCACTCACTCGCAGAAACTCTCATAGACTCACTCACACAGACACCCATAGACTCACTCATCGAGACAGCCATAGACTCACTCACACAGAGACCCATAGACTCACTCACACAGAGACCCATAGACTCACTCACACAGAGACCCATAGACTCCCTCACACAGAGACCCACAGACTCACTCACACAGAGACCCATAGACTCACTCACACAGAGACCCATAGACTCACTCACACAGAGACCCATAGACTCACTCACACAGAGACCCATAGACTCACTCACACAGAGACCCATAGACTCACACAGAGACCCATAGACTCACTCACACAGATACCCATAGACTCACTCACACAGAGACCCATAGACTCACTCACACAGAGACCCATAGACTCACACAGAGACACATAGACTCACATAGAGACCCACAGACTCACCACACAGAGACCCACAGATTCACCACACAGAGACCCACAGACTCACCACACAGAGACCCACAGACTCACCACACAGAGACCCACAGACTCACCACACAGAGACCCACAGACTCACCACACAGAGACCCATAGACTCACTCACACAGAGACCCATAGACTCACTCACACAGAGACCCATAAACTCACTCACACAGAGACCCATAGACTCACACAGAGATCCATAGACTCACCACACAGAGACCCACAGACTCATCACACAGAGACCCACAGACTCACCACACAGAGACCCACAGATTCACCACACAGAGACCCACAGACTCACCACACAGAGACCCACAGACTCACCACACAGAGACCCACAGACTCACCACACAGACACCCACAGACTCACCACACAGAGACCCACAGACTCACCACACAGACACCCACAGACTCACCACACAGAGACCCACAGACTCACCACACAGAGACCCACAGACTCACCACACAGAGACCCACAGACTCATCACACAGAGACCCACAGACTCACCACACAGAAACCCACAGACTCACAACACAGAGACCCACAGACTCACCACACAGAGACCCACAGACTCACCACACAGAGACCCACAGACTCACCACACAGAGACCCACAGACTCATCACACAGAGACCCACAGACTCACCACACAGAGACCCACAGACTCACCACACAGAGACCCACAGACTCACCACACAGAGACCCACAGACTCACCACACAGAGACCCACAGACTCACCACACAGACACCCACAGACTCACCACACAGAGACCCACAGACTCACCACACAGAAACCCACAGACTCACCACACAGAGACCCACAGACTCACCACACAGACACCCACAGACTCACCACACAGAGACCCACAGACTCACCACACAGAAACCCACAGACTCACCACACAGAGACCCACAGACTCACCACACAGAGACCCACAGACTCACCACACAGAGACCCACAGACTCACCACACAGAGACCCACAGACTCATCACACAGAGACCCACAGACTCACCACACAGAGACCCACAGACTCACCACACAGAGACCCACAGACTCACCACACAGAGACCCACAGACTCACCACACAGAGACCCACAGACTCACCACACAGACACCCACAGACTCACCACACAGAGACCCACAGACTCACCACACAGAGACCCACAGACTCACCACACAGAGACCCACAGACTCACCACACAGAGACCCACAGACTCACCACACAGAGACCCACAGACTCACCACACAGACACCCACAGACTCACCACACAGAGACCCACAGACTCACCACACAGAGACCCACAGACTCACCACACAGAGACCCACAGACTCACCACACAGAGACCCACAGACTCACCACACAGAGACCCACAGACTCACCACACAGAGACCCACAGACTCACCACACAGAGACCCACAGACTCACCACACAGACACCCACAGACTCACCACACAGAGACCCACAGACTCACCACACAGAAACCCACAGACTCACCACACAGAGACCCACAGACTCACCACACAGAGACCCACAGACTCACCACACAGAGACCCACAGACTCACCACACAGAGACCCACAGACTCATCACACAGAGACCCACAGACTCACCACACAGAGACCCACAGACGCACCACACAGAGACCCAGAGACTCACCACACAGAGACCCATAGACTCACACAGAGATCCACAGACTCACCACACAGAGACCCACAGACTCACCACACAGACACCCATAGACTCATCACACAGAGACCCACAGACTCACCACACAGACACCCATAGACTCATCACACAGAGACCCACAGACTCACCACACAGACACCCACAGACTCATCACACAGAGACCCACAGACTCACCACACAGACACCCACAGACTCATCACACAGAGACCCACAGACTCACCACACAGACACCCACAGACTCACCACACAGAGACCCACAAACTCACCACACAGAGACCCACAGACTCATCACGCAGAGACCCACAGACTCACCACACAGAGACCCACAAACTCACCACACAGAGACCCACAGACTCACCACACAGAGACCCACAGACTCACCACACAGAGACCCACAGACTCACCACACAGAGACCCACAGACTCACCACACAGAGACCCACAGACTCACCACACAGAGACCCACAAACTCACCACACAGAGACCCACAGACTCACCACACAGAGACCCACAGACTCACCACACAGAGACCCACAGACTCACCACACAGAGACCCACAGACTCACCACACAGACACCCACAGACTCACCACACAGAGACCCACAGACTCACCACACAGAGACCCACAGACTCACCACACAGAGACCCACAGGCTCACCACGCAGAGACCCACAGACTCACCACACAGAGACCCACAGGCTCGTCACACAGAGACCCACAGACTCATCACACAGAGACCCACAGACTCACCACAGAGACCCATAGACTCACCACACAGAGACCCACAGACTCATCACACAGAGACCCACAGACTCACCACACAGAGACCCACAGACTCACCACACAGAGACCCACAGACTCATCACACAGAGACCCACAGACTCACCACACAGAGACCCACAGACGCACCACACAGAGACCCAGAGACTCACCACACAGAGACCCATAGACTCACACAGAGATCCACAGACTCACCACACAGAGACCCACAGACTCACCACACAGACACCCATAGACTCATCACACAGAGACCCACAGACTCACCACACAGACACCCATAGACTCATCACACAGAGACCCACAGACTCACCACACAGACACCCACAGACTCATCACACAGAGACCCACAGACTCACCACACAGACACCCACAGACTCATCACACAGAGACCCACAGACTCACCACACAGACACCCACAGACTCACCACACAGAGACCCACAAACTCACCACACAGAGACCCACAGACTCATCACGCAGAGACCCACAGACTCACCACACAGAGACCCACAAACTCACCACACAGAGACCCACAGACTCACCACACAGAGACCCACAAACTCACCACACAGAGACCCACAGACTCATCACGCAGAGACCCACAGACTCACCACACAGAGACCCACAAACTCACCACACAGAGACCCACAGACTCACCACACAGAGACCCACAAACTCACCACACAGAGACCCACAGACTCACCACACAGAGACCCACAGACTCACCACACAGAGACCCACAAACTCACCACACAGAGACCCACAGACTCACCACACAGAGACCCACAGACTCACCACACAGAGACCCACAGACTCACCACACAGAGACCCACAGACTCACCACACAGACACCCACAGACTCACCACACAGAGACCCACAGACTCACCACACAGAGACCCACAGACTCACCACACAGAGACCCACAGGCTCACCACGCAGAGACCCACAGACTCACCACACAGAGACCCACAGGCTCGTCACACAGAGACCCACAGACTCATCACACAGAGACCCACAGACTCACCACAGAGACCCATAGACTCACCACACAGAGACCCACAGACTCATCACACAGAGACCCACAGACTCACCACACAGAGACCCACAGACTCACCACACAGAGACCCATAGACTCACCACACAGAGACCCACAGACTCACCACACAGAGACCCACAGACTCACCACACAGAGACCCACAGACTCACCACACAGACACCCACAGGCTCATCACACAGAGACCCACAGACTCACCACACAGAGACCCACAGACTCACCACACAGAGACCCACAGACTCATCACACAGAGACCCACAGACTCACCACAGAGACCCATAGACTCACCACACAGAGACCCACAGACTCACCACACAGAGACCCACAGACTCACCACACAGAGACCCACAGACTCACCACACAGAGACCCATAGACTCACCACACAGAGACCCACAGACTCACCACACAGAGACCCACAGACTCACCACACAGAGACCCACAGACTCACCACACAGACACCCACAGGCTCGTCACACAGAGACCCACAGACTCACCACACAGAGACCCACAGACTCACCACACAGAGACCCACAGACTCATCACACAGAGACCCACAGGCTCATCACACAGAGACCCACAGACTCACCACACAGAGACCCACAGACTCACTCACACAGAGACCCACAGACTCACCACACAGAGACCCACAGACTCACCACACAGAGACCCACAGACTCACCACACAGAGACCCACAGACTCACCACACAGAGACCCACAGACTCATCACACAGAGACCCATAGACTCACCACACAGAGACCCACAGACTCACCACACAGAGACCCACAGACTCATCACACAGAGACCCATAGTCTCACCACACAGAGACCCACAGACTCACCACACAGAGACCCACAGACTCATCCCACAGAGACCCACAGACTCATCACACAGAGACCCACAGACTCACCACACAGAGACCCACAGACTCACCACACAAAGACCCACAGACTCACTCACACAGAGACCCACAGACTCACCACACAGAGACCCACAGACTCACCACACAGAGACCCACAGACTCACCACACAGAGACCCACAGACTCACCACACAGAGACCCACAGACTCACCACACAGAGACCCACAGACTCACCACACAGACACCCACAGACTCACCACACAGAGACCCACAGACTCACCACACAGAGACCCACAGACTCACCACACAGAGACCCACAGGCTCACCACGCAGAGACCCACAGACTCACCACACAGAGACCCACAGGCTCGTCACACAGAGACCCACAGACTCATCACACAGAGACCCACAGACTCACCACAGAGACCCATAGACTCACCACACAGAGACCCACAGACTCATCACACAGAGACCCACAGACTCACCACACAGAGACCCACAGACTCACCACACAGAGACCCATAGACTCACCACACAGAGACCCACAGACTCACCACACAGAGACCCACAGACTCACCACACAGAGACCCACAGACTCACCACACAGACACCCACAGGCTCATCACACAGAGACCCACAGACTCACCACACAGAGACCCACAGACTCACCACACAGAGACCCACAGACTCATCACACAGAGACCCACAGACTCACCACAGAGACCCATAGACTCACCACACAGAGACCCACAGACTCACCACACAGAGACCCACAGACTCACCACACAGAGACCCACAGACTCACCACACAGAGACCCATAGACTCACCACACAGAGACCCACAGACTCACCACACAGAGACCCACAGACTCACCACACAGAGACCCACAGACTCACCACACAGACACCCACAGGCTCGTCACACAGAGACCCACAGACTCACCACACAGAGACCCACAGACTCACCACACAGAGACCCACAGACTCATCACACAGAGACCCACAGGCTCATCACACAGAGACCCACAGACTCACCACACAGAGACCCACAGACTCACTCACACAGAGACCCACAGACTCACCACACAGAGACCCACAGACTCACCACACAGAGACCCACAGACTCACCACACAGAGACCCACAGACTCACCACACAGAGACCCACAGACTCATCACACAGAGACCCATAGACTCACCACACAGAGACCCACAGACTCACCACACAGAGACCCACAGACTCATCACACAGAGACCCATAGTCTCACCACACAGAGACCCACAGACTCACCACACAGAGACCCACAGACTCATCCCACAGAGACCCACAGACTCATCACACAGAGACCCACAGACTCACCACACAGAGACCCACAGACTCACCACACAAAGACCCACAGACTCACTCACACAGAGACCCACAGACTCACCACACAGAGACCCACAGACTCACCACACAGAGACCCACAGACTCACCACACAGAGACCCACAGACTCACCACACAGAGACCCACAGACTCATCACACAGAGACCCATAGACTCACCACACAGAGACCCACAGACTCACCACACAGAGACCCACAGACTCATCACACAGAGACCCATAGACTCACCACACAGAGACCCACAGACTCACCACACAGAGACCCACAGACTCATCACACAGAGACCCACAGACTCATCACACAGAGACCCACAGACTCACCACACAGAGACCCACAGACTCACCACACAGAGACCCACAGACTCACCACACAGAGACCCATAGACTCACCACACAGAGACCCACAGACTCATCACACAGAGACCCATAGACTCACCACACAGAGACCCACAGACTCACCACACAGAGACCCATAGACTCACTCACACAGAGACCCATAGACTCACCACACAGAGACCCACAGGCTCGTCACGTGTGCTTTACAGGTGATCTCCATCACTTCCTGCATCGGACTCTGGATCCCCCGGTCGGCCATGTTCACCGACTACACCGCCTCCATGTGAGTAGCCCCGCCCACCGCCCCGCTAGCCCCACCCACTGCCCAGGTAGCCCCGCCCACCGCCCCGCTAGCCCCACCCACTGCCCAGGTAGCCCCGCCCACTGCCCAGGTAGCCCCACCCACTGCCCCGCTAGCCCCGCCCACCGCCCCGCTAGCCCCGCCCAGCGCCCCGCTAGCCCCACCCATTGCCCAGGTAGCCCCGCCCACTGCTCGTGTAGCCCCGCCCACTGCCCTGGTAGCCCCGCCCACTGCCCCGCTAGCCCCGCCCACTGCTCGTGTAGCCCCGCCCACCTCTCAGATAGCCCCGCCCACCTCTCAGATGACCACGCCCACCTCTCGGATGACCACGCCCACCGCTAAGATGACCACGCCCACCGCCCAGGTAGTCCAGCCCACCGCTCATTCAGCCCACCCACCCCTCAGGTAGTCTCAGGTCACCGCTGAGAGCGAGATGACGTCAGGGTAAAGGCGCAGGCCTGCAACTGCACGCTCACAACCCGCGTCCCGGGTGGAGCTCTTGCCCAGCGCGTCTTGAAGAAGAGGTGGGGAGTTTCCCACACTCGACCCCACCACTCACTGTTCAATCACTGAGGCTCACAGAGCCAGACTAAGGCTCCCATAGGGCTCAGTGTTAATCACTGGGGCTCACAGAGCCAGACCAAGACTCCCACAGGGCTCAGTGTTAATCACTGAGGCTCACAGAGCCAGACTAAGGCTGCCATAGGGCTCAGTGTTAATCACTGGGGCTCACAGAGCCAGACCAAGACTCCCACAGGGCTCAGTGTTAATCACTGGGGCTCACAGAGCCAGACCAAGACTCCCACAGGGCTCAGTGTTAATCACTGAGGCTCACAGAGCCAGACTAAGGCTCCCATAGGGCTCTGTGTTAATCACTGAGGCTCACAGAGCCAGACTAAGACTCCCATAGGGATATGTGTTAATCACTGGGGCTCACAGAGCCAGACTAAGGCTCCCATAGGGCTCTGTGTTAATCACTGAGGCTCACAGAGCCAGACTAAGACTCCCATAGGGCTCTGTGTTAATCACTGGGGCTCACAGAGCCAGACTAAGACTCCCATAGGGAACTGTGTTAATCACTGGGGCTCACAGAGCCAGACTAAGGCTCCCACAGGGTTCAGTGTTAATCACTGAGACTCCCACAGGGTTCAGTGTTAATCAGTGAGACTCCCACAAGGTTCATTGTTAATCAGTGAGACTCCCACAGGGTTCAGTGTTAATCACTGAGACTCCCACAGGGTTCAGTGTTAATCACTGAGACTCCCACAGGGTTCGTGTTAATCACTGAGACTCCCAAAGGGTTCAGTGTTAATCACTGAGACTCCCACAGGGTTCAGTGTTAATCACTGAGACTCCCACAGGGTTCAGTGTTAATCACTGAGACCCCCACAGGGTTCAGTGTTAATCACTGAGACTCCCAAAGGGTTCAGTGTTAATCAGTGAGGCTCCCACAGGGTTCAGTGTTAATCACTGAGACTCCCACAGGGTTCAGTGTTAATCACTGAGACCCCCACAGGGTTCAGTGTTAATCACTGAGACTCCCACAGGGTTCAGTGTTAATCACTGAGACTCCCACAGGGTTCAGTGTTAATCACTGAGACTCCCACAGGGTTCAGTGTTAATCACTGAGACTCCCAAAGGGTTCAGTGTTAATCAGTGAGGCTCCCACAGGGTTCAGTGTTAATCACTGAGACTCCCACAGGGTTCAGTGTTAATCACTGAGACCCCCACAGGGTTCAGTGTTAATCACTGAGACTCCCACAGGGTTCAGTGTTAATCACTGAGACTCACAGAGCCAGACTAAGGCTCTCACAAGGTTCTGTGTCAATTACTGGAGCTCACAGAGCCAGACTAAGGCTCTCACAGGGTTCTGTGTTAATCACTGGGGCTCACAGAGCCAGACTAAGGCTCTCACAGGGTTCTGTGTTAATCACTGGGGCTCACAGAGCCAGACTGAGACTCCCACAGGGTTCACGGTTAATCACTGGGGCTCACAGAGCCAGACTTAGACTCCCACAGGGTTCAGTGTGAATCACTGAGACTCACAGAGCCAGACTAAGACTCCCATAAGGTTCAGTGTTATTCACTGAGGCTCACAGAGCCAGACTAAGGCTCCCATAGGGCTCAGTGTTAATCACTGAGGCTCACAGAGCCAGACTAAGACTCCCATAGGGATCTATGTTAATCACTGGGGCTCACAGAGCCAGACTAAGGCTCCCACAGGGTTCAGTGTTAATCACTGAGACTCCCACAGGGTTCAGTGTTAATCAGTGAGACTCCCACAGGGTTCAGTGTTAATCAGTGAGACTCCCACAGGGTTCAGTGTTAATCACTGAGACTCCCACAGGGTTCAGTATTAATCACTGAGACTCCCACAGGGTTCAGTGTTAATCACTGAGACTCCCACAGGGTTCAGTGTTAATCACTGAGACTCCCACAGGGTTCAGTGTTAATCACTGAGACTCCCACAGGGTTCAGTGTTAATCACTGAGACTCCCACAGGGTTCAGTGTTAATCACTGAGACTCTCACAGGGTTCAGTGTTAATCACTGAGACTCCCACGGGGTTCAGTGTTAATCACTGAGACTCCCACAGGGTTCAGTGTTAATCACTGAGACTCCCACTGGGTTCATTGTTAATCACTGAGACTCCCACAGGGTTCAGTGTTAATCACTGAGTCTCCCACAGGGTTCAGTGTTAATCACTGAGACTCCCACAGAGTTCAGTGTTAATCACTGAGTCTCCCACAGGGTTCAGTGTTAATCACTGAGACTCCCACAGGGTTCAGTGTTAATCACTGAGTCTCCCACAGAGTTCAGTGTTAATCACTGAGACTCCCACAGGGTTCAGTGTTAATCACTGAGTCTCCCACAGGGTTCAGTGTTAATCACTGAGTCTCCCACAGAGTTCAGTGTTAATCACTGAGACTCCCACAGGGTTCAGTGTTAATCACTGAGTCTCCCACAGGGTTCAGTGTTAATCACTGAGACTCCCACAGAGTTCAGTGTTAATCACTGAGTCTCCCACAGGGTTCAGTGTTAATCACTGAGACTCCCACAGGGTTCAGTGTTAATCACTGAGACTCCCACGGGGGTCAGTATTAATCACTGAGACTCCCACAGAGTTCAGTGTTAATCACTGAGACTCCCACGGGGGTCAGTGTTAATCACTGAGACTCCCACAGAGTTCAGTGTTAATCACTGAGACTCCCACAGGGTTCAGTGTTAATCACTGAGACTCCCACAGAGTTCAGTGTTAATCACTGAGACTCCCACAGAGTTCAGTGTTAATCACTGAGACTCCCACGGGGGTCAGTATTAATCACTGAGACTCCCACAGAGTTCAGTATTAATCACTGAGACTCCCACGGGGGTCAGTGTTAATCACTGAGACTCCCACAGAGTTCAGTGTTAATCACTGAGACTCCCACAGGGTTCAGTGTTAATCACTGAGTCTCCCACAGGGTTCAGTGTTAATCACTGAGACTCCCACAGGGTTCAGTGTTAATCACTGAGACTCCCACAGGGTTCAGTGTTAATCACTGAGACTCCCACAGGGTTCAGTGTTAATCACTGAGACTCCCACAGGGTTCAGTGTTGATCACTGAGACTCCCACAGGGTTCAGCGTTAATCACTGAGACTCCCACAGGGTTCAGTGTTAATCACTGAGACTCCCACAGGGTTCAGTGTTAATCACTGAGACTCCCACAGGGTTCAGTGTTAATCACTGAGTCTCCCACAGAGTTCAGTATTAATCACTGAGACTCCCACAGGGTTCAGTATTAATCACTGAGACTCCCACAGGGTTCAGTGTTAATCACTGAGACTCCCACAGAGTTCAGTGTTAATCACTGAGACTCCCACAGGGTTCAGTGTTAATCACTGAGTCTCCCACAGGGTTCAGTGTTAATCACTGAGACTCCCACAGGGTTCAGTGTTAATCACTGAGACTCCCACAGGGTTCAGTGTTAATCACTGAGACTCCCACAGGGTTCAGTGTTAATCACTGAGTCTCTCACAGGGTTCAGTGTTAATCACTGAGACTCCCACAGGGTTCAGTGTTAATCACTGAGACTCCCACAGGGTTCAGTGTTAATCACTGAGACTCCCACAGCGTTCATTGTTAATCACTGAGACTCCCACAGGGTTCAGTGTTAATCACTGAGTCTCCCACAGAGTTCAGTATTAATCACTGAGACTCCCACAGGGTTCAGTATTAATCATTGAGACTCCCACAGGGTTCAGTGTTAATCACTGAGACTCCCACAGAGTTCAGTATTAATCACTGAGACTCCCACAGGGTTCAGTGTTAATCACTGAGACTCCCACAGGGTTCAGTATTAATCACTGAGACTCCCACAGGGTTCAGTGTTAATCACTGAGTCTCCCACAGAGTTCAGTATTAATCACTGAGACTCCCACAGGGTTCAGTATTAATCACTGAGACTCCCACAGGGTTCAGTGTTAATCACTGAGACTCCCACAGGGTTCAGTGTTAATCACTGAGACTCCCACAGGGTTCAGTATTAATCACTGAGACTCCCACAGGGTTCAGTGTTAATCACTGAGACTCCCACAGGGTTCAGTGTTAATCACTGAGACTCCCACAGGGTTCAGTGTTAATCACTGAGACTCCCACAGAGTTCAGTATTAATCACTGAGACTCCCACAGGGTTCAGTATTAATCACTGAGACTCCCACAGGGTTCAGTGTTAATCACTGAGACTCCCACAGGGTTCAGTGTTAATCACTGAGACTCCCACAGGGTTCGGTGTTAATCACTGAGACTCCCACAGGGTTCGTGTTAATTACTGAGACTCCCAAAGGGTTCAGTGTTAATCACTGAGACTCCCACAGGGTTCAGTGTTAATCACTGAGACTCCCACGGGGGTCAGTGTTAATCACTGAGACTCCCACAGAGTTCAGTGTTAATCACTGAGACTCCCACAGGGTTCAGTGTTAATCACTGAGACTCCCACAGGGTTCAGTATTAATCACTGAGACTCCCACAGGGTTCAGTGTTAATCACTGAGACTCCCACGGGGGTCAGTGTTAATCACTGAGACTCCCACAGAGTTCAGTGTTAATCACTGAGACTCCCACAGGGTTCAGTGTTAATCACTGAGTCTCCCACAGGGTTCAGTGTTAATCACTGAGACTCCCACAGGGTTCAGTGTTAATCACTGAGACTCCCACAGGGTTCAGTGTTAATCACTGAGACTCCCACAGGGTTCAGTGTTAATCACTGAGACTCCCACAGGGTTCAGTGTTAATCACTGAGTCTCCCACAGAGTTCAGTATTAATCACTGAGACTCCCACAGGGTTCAGTATTAATCACTGAGACTCCCACAGAGTTCAGTGTTAATCACTGAGACTCCCACAGGGTTCAGTGTTAATCACTGAGACTCCCACAGGGTTCAGTATTAATCACTGAGACTCCCACAGGGTTCAGTATTAATCACTGAGACTCCCACAGGGTTCAGTATTAATCACTGAGACTCCCACAGAGTTCAGTATTAATCACTGAGACTCCCACAGGGTTCAGTATTAATCACTGAGACTCCCACAGAGTTCAGTGTTAATCACTGAGTCTCCCACAGAGTTCAGTATTAATCACTGAGACTCCCACAGGGTTCAGTGTTAATCACTGAGACTCCCACAGAGTTCAGTGTTAATCACTGAGACTCCCACAGGGTTCAGTGTTAATCACTGAGTCTCCCACAGGGTTCAGTGTTAATCACTGAGACTCCCACAGGGTTCAGTGTTAATCACTGAGACTCCCACAGGGTTCAGTGTTAATCACTGAGACTCCCACAGGGTTCAGTGTTAATCACTGAGTCTCTCACAGGGTTCAGTGTTAATCACTGAGACTCCCACAGGGTTCAGTGTTAATCACTGAGACTCCCACAGAGTTCAGTGTTAATCACTGAGTCTCTCACAGGGTTCAGTGTTAATCACTGAGACTCCCACAGGGTTCAGTGTTAATCACTGAGACTCCCACAGGGTTCATTGTTAATCACTGAGACTCCCACAGGGTTCAGTGTTAATCACTGAGTCTCCCACAGAGTTCAGTATTAATCACTGAGACTCCCACAGGGTTCAGTATTAATCATTGAGACTCCCACAGGGTTCAGTGTTAATCACTGAGACTCCCACAGAGTTCAGTATTAATCACTGAGACTCCCACAGGGTTCAGTGTTAATCACTGAGACTCCCACAGGGTTCAGTATTAATCACCGAGACTCCCACAGGGTTCAGTGTTAATCACTGAGTCTCCCACAGAGTTCAGTATTAATCACTGAGACTCCCACAGGGTTCAGTATTAATCACTGAGACTCCCACAGGGTTCAGTGTTAATCACTGAGACTCCCACAGGGTTCAGTGTTAATCACTGAGACTCCCACAGGGTTCAGTATTAATCACTGAGACTCCCACAGGGTTCAGTGTTAATCACTGAGACTCCCACAGGGTTCAGTGTTAATCACTGAGACTCCCACAGGGTTCAGTGTTAATCACTGAGACTCCCACAGAGTTCAGTATTAATCACTGAGACTCCCACAGGGTTCAGTATTAATCACTGAGACTCCCACAGGGTTCAGTGTTAATCACTGAGACTCCCACAGGGTTCAGTGTTAATCACTGAGACTCCCACAGGGTTCAGTGTTAATCAGTGAGTCTCCCACAGAGTTCAGTATTAATCACTGAGACTCCCACAGGGTTCGGTGTTAATCACTGAGACTCCCACAGGGTTCAGTGTTAATCAGTGAGTCTCCCACAGAGTTCAGTATTAATCACTGAGACTCCCACAGGGTTCGGTGTTAATCACTGAGACTCCCACAGGGTTCAGTGTTAATCACTGAGACTCCCACAGGGTTCAGTGTTAATCACTGAGACTCCCACAGAGTTCAGTATTAATCACTGAGACCCCCACAGAGTTCAGTATTAATCACTGAGACTCCCACAGGGTTCAGTATTAATCACTGAGACTCCCACAGGGTTCAGTGTTAATCACTGAGACCCCCACAGGGTTCAGTATTTATCACTGAGACTCCCACAGAGTTCAGTATTAATCACTGAGACCCCCACAGGGTTCAGTGTTAATCACTGAGACTCCCACAGAGTTCAGTATTAATCACTGAGACCCCCACAGGGTTCAGTGTTAATCACTGAGTCTCCCACAGGGTTCAGTGTTAATCACTGAGACTCCCACAGGGTTCAGTGTTAATCACTGAGACTCCCACAGAGTTCAGTGTTAATCACTGAGACTCCCACAGGGTTCAGTGTTAATCACTGAGACCCCCACAGGGTTCAGTGTTAATCACTGAGACTCCCACAGGGTTCAGTGTTAATCACTGAGACTCCCACAGAGTTCAGTGTTAATCACTGAGACTCCCACAGGGTTCAATGTTAATCACTGAGACTCCCACAGGGTTCAATGTTAATCACTGAGACTCCCACATGGTTCAGTGTTAATCACTGAGACTCCCACAGGGTTCAATGTTCATCACTGAGACTCCCACATGGTTCAGTATTAATCACTGAGACTCCCACAGGATTCAATGTTAATCACTGAGACTCCCACAGGGTGCAGTGTTAATCACTGAGACTCCCACAGAGTTCAGTGTTAATCACTGAGACTCCCACAGAGTTCAGTGTTAATCACTGAGACTCCCACAGAGTTCAGTGTTAATCACTGAGACTCCCACAGGGTTCAATGTTAATCACTGAGACTCCCACAGGGTTCAGTGTTAATCACTGAGACTCCCACAGAGTTCAGTGTTAATCACTGAGACTCCCACATGGTTCAATGTTAATCACTGAGACTCCCACAGGGTTCAATGTTAATCACTGAGACTCCCACAGAGTTCAGTGTTAATCACTGAGACTCCCACATGGTTCAATGTTAATCACTGAGACTCCCACAGGGTTCAGTGTTAATCACTGAGACTCCCACAGAGTTCAGTGTTAATCACTGAGACTCCCACAGAGTTCAGTGTTAATCACTGAGACTCCCACAGGGTTCAATGTTAATCACTGAGACTCCCACAGAGTTCAGTGTTAATCACTGAGACTCCCACATGGTTCAATGTTAATCACTGAGACTCCCACAGGGTTCAGTGTTAATCACTGAGACTCCCACAGAGTTCAGTGTTAATCACTGAGACTCCCACAGAGTTCAGTGTTAATCACTGAGACTCCCACAGGGTTCAGTGTTAATCACCGAGACTCCCACAGAGTTCAGTGTTAATCACTGAGACTCCCACAGGGTTCAGTGTTAATCACTGAGTCTCCCACAGAGTTCAGTATTAATCACTGAGACTCCCACAGGGTTCAGTATTAATCACTGAGACTCCCACAGGGTTCAGTGTTAATCACTGAGACTCCCACAGGGTTCGTGTTAATCACTGAGACTCCCAAAGGGTTCGTGTTAATCACTGAGACTCCCACAGGGTTCAGTATTAATCACTGAGTCTCCCACAGGGTTCAGTGTTAATCACTGAGACTCCCACAGGGTTCAGTGTTAATCACTGAGACTCCCACAGAGTTCAGTGTTAATCACTGAGACTCCCACAGGGTTCAGTGTTAATCACTGAGACTCCCACAGGGTTCAGCGTTAATCACTGAGACTCCCACAGGGTTCAGTATTAATCACTGAGACTCCCACAGGGTTCAGTGTTAATCACTGAGACTCCCACAGAGTTCAGTGTTAATCACTGAGACTCCCACAGGGTTCAGTGTTAATCACTGAGACTCCCACAGAGTTCAGTGTTAATCACTGAGACTCCCACAGAGTTCAGTGTTAATCACTGAGACTCCCACAGGGTTCAGTGTTAATCACTGAGACTCCCACAGAGTTCAGTATTAATCACTGAGACTCCCACAGGGTTCAGTGTTAATCACTGAGACTCCCACAGGGTTCAGTGTTAATCACTGAGACTCCCACAGGGTTCAGTGTTAATCACTGAGACTCCCACAGAGTTCAGAATTAATCACTGGCGCGCCTTGAGCTGGAATCGAACCTGCGATCTGTGGGGTCGCCAGTCCAGCCCTCCGTTGTCTCCGCCACCGCTGAGCAAGCATCCGGCTGGGAAAGTGCGGCGATTGTTTTTGAAGTGGAGCCCCGGGGGGGGGGGGGGGGAGGACGAACTCCCCGTTGCTCGGTTAGAGAGAACGGGAAAACTCCGGAGACAATGAGAAGGGACGTCCCGAGTGGAGATGGAGCTGCAGAATCACCCCATCTCCACATCTCTCCCCCCATCTCTCCCCCATCTTCCACCATCTCCTCCCATCTCCCCCTCCCCCATCTCCCCCTTCTCCCCCCACCCCCATCTCCCACATTCCCCCCCCCATCTCCCCCCCATCTCCCCCCCCCCATCTCCCCCCCCCATCTCCCCCCCCCATCTCTCCCTTCTCCCCCCATCTCCCCCCCCCATCTCCCCCCCCCATCTCCCCCTTCTCCCCTCACCCCCATCTCCTACATCTCCCCCCCCCCATATCCCCCCCCCCATCTCTCCCCCCCCATCTCCCCCTTCTCCCCCCCCATCTCCCCCCATCCCCCCCCCCTCATCTCACCCTTCTCACCCACCCCCCATCTCCCCCCCCCCATCTCCCCCCCCATCTCCCCCCCCCATCTCCCCCCCCATCTCCCCCCCCATCTCCCCCCCTCATCTCACCCTTCTCACCCCACCCCCATCTCCCCCCCCCATCTCCCCCCCATCTCACCCTTCTCACCCACCCCCCATCTCCCCCCCCCATCTCCCCCCCCCATCTCCCCCCCCATCTCCCCCCCCATCTCCCCCCTCATCTCACCTTCTCCCCCCCCCCCCCATCTCCCCCCCCCCATCTCCCCCCCCATCTCCCCCCCCCCATCTCCCCCCCATCTCCCCCCCATCTCCCCCCTCATCTCACCCTTCTCCCCCCCCCCCCATCTCCCCCCCCCATCTCCCCCCCATCTCCCCCCCCATCTCCCCCCCCATCTCCCCCCCTCATCTCACCCTTCCCCCCCCCCCATCTCCCCCCCCCATCTCCCCCCCCATCTCCCCCCCCCCCCATCTCCCCCCCCATCTCCCCCCCATCTCCCCCCCTCATCTCACCCTTCTCCCCCCCCCCCCATCTCCCCCCCATCTCCCCCCCATCTCCCCCCCTCATCTCACCCTTCTCACCCACCCCCCATCTCCCCCCCCCCCATCTCCCCCCCATCTCACCCTTCTCACCCACCCCCCATCTCCCCCCCCCCCATCTCCCCCCCCATCTCCCCCCCCCATCTCCCCCCCCATCTCCCCCCCATCTCCCCCCCTCATCTCACCCTTCTCACCCACCCCCCATCTCCCCCCCCCCATCTCCCCCCCTCATCTCACCCTTCTCACCCACCCCCCATCTCCCCCCCCATCTCCCCCCCATCTCCCCCCTCATCTCACCCTTCTCCCCCCCCCCCCCATCTCCCCCACCCTCTCTAGATATTTCGCCATCTGCATCCACCAGTTCATGGTGATGATGGTGCAGGAATACGGTGGGGAGGAGGCGCTGGTGAGGAGGTTCCACGGCTCTCCGATCCCCATCAGTACGGGGCCCTGCTGCTGCTGCTGCCTTTGCCTGCCACGCATCAACCTCACCAGGTCACTCACCACCACTCACCACCACTCACCACCACTCACCACTCACCACCACTCACCACTCA
The DNA here is from genome assembly GCF_964198595.1 of Lampetra fluviatilis. Lineage (NCBI taxonomy): Eukaryota > Metazoa > Chordata > Hyperoartia > Petromyzontiformes > Petromyzontidae > Lampetra > Lampetra fluviatilis. The sequence goes on along the minus strand of NW_027621811.1, from coordinate 25,172 downwards.
CGGGGCCCTGCTGCTGCTGCTGCCTTTGCCTGCCCCGCATCAACCTCACCAGGTCACTCACCACCACTCACCACCACTCACCACCACTCACCACTCACCACCACTCACCACTCACCACCACTCACCACCACTCCTCACCACCACTCACCACCACCACTCACCACCACTCACGGGGCCCTGCTGCTGCTGCAGCCTCTGCCTGACCCGCATCAACCTCACCAGGTCACTCACCACCACTCACCACTCCTCACCACCACTCACCACCACTCACCACCACCACTCACCACCACTCACGGGGCCCTGCTGCTGCTGCAGCCTCTGCCTGACCCGCATCAACCTCACCAGGTCACTCACCACCCCTCACCACCACTCACCACCCCTCACCACCACTCACCACCACTCACCACCCTCACCACCACTCACCACCCCTCACCACCACTCACCACCACTCACCACCACTCACCACCACTCACCACCACTCACCACCCCTCACCACCACTCACCACCACTCACCACCACTCACCACCACTCACCACCACTCACCACCCCTCACCACCACTCACCACCACTCACCACCACTCACCACTCCTCACCACCACTCACCACCACTCACCGCTCACCACCGCTCACCACCACTCACCACTCCTCACCACCACTCACCACCACTCACCGCTCACCACCGCTCACCACCACTCACCACTCCTCACCACCACTCACCACCACTCACCGCTCACCACCGCTCACCACTCACCACTCCTCACCACCACTCACCACCACTCACCGCTCACCACCGCTCACCACCACTCACCACTCACCACCGCTCACCACTCACCACTCCTCACCACCACTCACCACCACTCACCGCTCACCACCGCTCACCACCACTCACCACTCACCACCGCTCACTACTCACCACTCACCAAGTCACTCACCGCTCCTCACCACCGCTCACCACCACTCACCACTCACCGCTCCTCACCACAGCTCACCACCGCTCACCACTCACCACTCACCAGGTCACTCACCGCTCCTCACCACCGCTCACCACCACTCACCAACACTCACCACTCACCGCTCCTCACCACTCACCAGGTCACTCACCGCTCCTCACCACCGCTCACCACCACTCACCACTCACCGCTCCTCACCACCGCTCACCACCGCTCACCACTCACCACTCACCAGGTCACTCACCGCTCCTCACCACCGCTCACCACCACTCACCAACACTCACCACTCACCGCTCCTCACCATTCACCAGGTCACTCACCGCTCCTCACCACCGCTCACCACTATAACCTACTACAGCTACTACACTACTACTGCTACTACTACTACACTACTACACTACTACTACACATACTACACTACTACTACTACACTACTACTACTACACTACTACTACTACACTACTACTACTACACTACTACTACTACACTACTACTACTACACTACTACTACTACAATACTACTACTACACTACTACTACTACAATACTACTACTACACTACTACTACTACAATACTACTACTACACTACTACTACTACAATACTACTACTACACTACTACTACTACACTACTACTACTACACTACTACTACTACACTACTACTACTACACTACTACTACTACAATACTACTACTACACTACTACACTACTACTACTACACTACTACTACTACACTACTACTACTACAATACTACTACTACACTACTACACTACTACTACTACACTACTACTACTACACTACTACTACTACACTACTACTACTACACTACTACTACTACAATACTACTACTACACTACTACTACTACACTACTACTACTACACTACTACTACTACAACTACTACACTACTACTGCTGCTACTACTACACTACTACTACAACTACTACACTACTACTACACTACTACTACACTACTACTACAACTACTACACTACTACTACACTACTACTACACTACTACTACTACACTACTACTACTACAACTACTACACTACTACTGCTGCTACTACTACACTACTACTACAACTACTACACTACTACTACACTACTACTACACTACTACTACAACTACTACACTACTACTACACTACTACTACACTACTACTACAACTACTACACTACTACTACACTACTACTACACTACTACTACTACACTACTACAGCTACTACACTACTGTTGCTGCTACTACTACTACACTACTACACTACTACTACTACACTACTACACTACTACTACTACACTACTACTACTACACTACTACTACTACACTACTACTACTACACTACTACTACTACAACTACTACACTACTACTGCTACTACTACACTACTACTACAACTACTACACTACTACTACACTACTACTACACTACTACTACTACACTACTGCTGCTGCTACTACTACACTACTACTACTACACTACTACTACTACACTACTACTACTACACTACTACTACTACACTACTACTACTACAATACTACTACTACACTACTACACTACTACTACTACACTACTACTACTACACTACTACTACTACACTACTACTACTACACTACTACTACTACAATACTACTACTACACTACTACACTACTACTACTACACTACTACTACTACACTACTACTACTACAACTACTACACTACTACTGCTGCTACTACTACACTACTACTACAACTACTACACTACTACTACACTACTACTACACTACTACTACAACTACTACACTACTACTACACTACTACTACACTACTACTACTACACTACTACTACTACAACTACTACACTACTACTGCTGCTACTACTACACTACTACTACAACTACTACACTACTACTACACTACTACTACACTACTACTACAACTACTACACTACTACTACACTACTACTACACTACTACTACAACTACTACACTACTACTACACTACTACTACACTACTACTACTACACTACTACAGCTACTACACTACTGTTGCTGCTACTACTACTACACTACTACACTACTACTACTACACTACTACACTACTACTACTACACTACTACTACTACACTACTACTACTACACTACTACTACTACACTACTACTACTACAACTACTACACTACTACTGCTACTACTACACTACTACTACAACTACTACACTACTACTACACTACTACTACACTACTACTACAACTACTACACTACTACTACACTACTACTACACTACTACTACTACACTACTACTACTACAACTACTACACTACTACTGCTGCTACTACTACACTACTACTACACTACTACTACAACTACTACACTACTACTACACTACTACTACACTACTACTACAACTACTACACTACTACTACACTACTACTACACTACTACTACTACACTACTACAGCTACTACACTACTGTTGCTGCTACTACTACTACACTACTACACTACTACTACTACACTACTACACTACTACTACTACACTACTACTACTACACTACTACTACTACACTACTACTACTACACTACTACTACTACACTACTACTACTACACTACTACACTACTACTACTACACTACTACTACTACACCTACTACTGCTACTACTACTACACTACTACTACTACACCTACTACTGCTACTACTACTACACCTACTACACTACTGCTGCTACTACTACTACACCTACTACACTACTACTGCTACTACTACTACACCTACTACACTACTACTACTACACTACTACTACTACACTACTACACTACTACTACTACTGCTGCTACTACTACAACTACTACTGCTGCTACTACTACTACACTACTACTGCTACTACTACTGCAACTACTACTGCTGCTACTACTACTACACTACTACTACAACTACTACACTACTACTGCTGCTACTACTACACTACTACTACAACTACTACACTACTACTACACTACTACTACACTACTACTACAACTACTACACTACTACTACACTACTACTACACTACTACTACTACACTACTACAGCTACTACACTACTGTTGCTGCTACTACTACTACACTACTACACTACTACTACTACACTACTACAGCTACTACACTACTGTTGCTGCTACTACTACTACACTACTACACTACTACTACTACACTACTACACTACTACTACTACACTACTACTACTACACTACTACTACTACACTACTACTACTACACTACTACACTACTACTACTACACTACTACTACTACACCTACTACTGCTACTACTACTACACTACTACTACTACACCTACTACTGCTACTACTACTACACCTACTACACTACTGCTGCTACTACTACTACACCTACTACACTACTACTGCTACTACTACTACACCTACTACACTACTACTACTACACCTACTACACTACTACTGCTACTACTACTACACTACTACACTACTACTACTACACTACTACTACTACACTACTACACTACTACTACTACTGCTACTACTACTACACCTACTACTGCTACTACTACTACACCTACTACACTACTGCTGCTACTACTACTACACCTACTACACTACTACTGCTACTACTACTACACTACTACACTACTGTTGCTGCTACTACTACTACACTACTACACTACTACTACTACACTACTACTACTACACCTACTACACTACTGCTGCTGCTGCTGCTACTACACTACTACTGCTACTACTACTACACTACTACTGCTACTACTACTACACTACTACTGCTACTACTACTACACTACTACACTACTGCTGCTGCTACTGCTGCTACACTACTACACTACTACTACTACACTACTACACCTACTACACTACTACTGCTACTACTACTACACCTACTACACTACTACTACTACTACACCTACTACACTACTGCTGCTACTACTACTACACCTACTACACTACTACTACTACTACACCTACTACACTACTGCTGCTACTACTACTACACCTACTACACTACTACTGCTACTACACCTACTACACTACTACTGCTACTACTACTACACCTACTACACTACTACTACTACTACACCTACTACACTACTGCTGCTACTACTACTACACCTACTACACTACTACTGCTACTACTACTACACTACTACTGCTGCTACTACTACTACACCTACTACACTACTGCTACTACAACTACTACACTACTACTGCTGCTACTG
>NW_027621811.1:0-12500 GCF_964198595.1 Lampetra fluviatilis | reverse complement strand
CCTACCCACTCACCTACCCACTCACCTACCCACTCACCTACCCACTCACCTACCCACTCACTCACTCACCCACCCACTCACCTACCCACTCACCTACTCACTCACCTACCCACTCACCTACCCACTCACCTACCCACTCACCTACCCACTCACCTACTCACTCACCTACCCACTCACCTACCCACTCACCTACCCACTCACCTACCCACTCACCTGCCTTGCCCCCCATGCCGCTGTGGCTGCAGATGATCCTGATCCTGAGCAGCCTGCAGCTCGCCATCCTCGCCCATCCACTCGCTCACTCACCCACTCACTCACCCACTCACCCCCCACCCACTCACTCACTCACCCACTCACTCACCCACTCACTCACCCACTCACTCACCCACTCACTCACCCACTCACTCACCCACCCACTCACTCACTCACCCACTCACTCACCCACCCACTCACCCACTCACCCACTCACCCACCCACTCACTCACTCACTCACCTGCCTGCCCCCCATGCCGTTGCAGATGATCCTGATCCTGAGCAGCCTGCAGCTCGCCATCCTCGCCCATCCACTCACTCACTCACTCATCCACTCACCCACTCACTCACCCACTCACCCACTCACTCACCCACTCACTCACCCACTCACTCACCCACTCACTCACCCACTCACCCCCCCACCCACTCACTCACTCACCCACTCACTCACCCACTCACTCACCCACTCACCCACCCACTCACTCACCCACTCACTCACCCACTCACCCCCCACCCACTCACTCACTCACTCACCCACTCACTCACCCACTCACTCACCCACTCACTCACCCACTCACTCACCCACTCACCCCCCCACCCACTCACTCACTCACCCACTCACTCACCCACTCACTCACCCACTCACCCACCCACTCACTCACCCACTCACTCACCCACTCACCCCCCACCCACTCACTCACTCACTCACCCACTCACTCACCCACTCACTCACCCACTCACTCACCCACTCACTCACCCACTCACTCACCCACTCACCCCCCACCCACTCACTCACTCACTCACCCACTCACTCACCCACTCACTCACCCACTCACTCACCTACTCACTCACCCACTCACTCACCCACTCACCCCCCCCACCCACTCACTCACTCACCCACCCACTCACCCACTCACCCACCCACTCACTCACTCACTCACCCACCCACCCACCCACTCACTCACTCACCTACCCACTCACCTGCCTGCCCCCCATGCCGTTGCAGATGATCTTGATCCTGAGCAGCCTGCAGCTCGCCATCCTCGCCCATCCACTCACTCACTCACCCACTCACTCACCCACTCACCCACTCACTCACCCACTCACTCACCCACTCACTCACCCACTCACTCACCCACTCACTCACCCACTCACTCACCCACTCACTCACTCACTCACCCCCCACCCACTCACTCACTCACTCACCCACTCACTCACCCACTCACTCACCCACTCACTCACCTACTCACTCACCCACTCACTCACCCACTCACCCCCCCACCCACTCACTCACCCACTCACTCACCCACTCACTCACCCACTCACTCACCCACTCACCCCCCCCACCCACTCACTCACTCACTCACCCACTCACTCACCCACTCACTCACCCACTCACCCACCCACTCACTCACCCACTCACCCCCCCACCCACTCACCCACTCACTCACCTACTCACTCACCCACTCACTCACCCACTCACCCACTCACCCACTCACTCACTCACCCACTCACTCACCCACCCACTCACCCACTCACTCACTCACCCACCCACTCACCCACTCACCCACCCACCCACTCACTCACCCACCCACCCACCCACCCACTCACTCACTCACCTACCCACTCACCTGCCTGCCCCCCATGCCGTTGCAGATGATCCTGATCCTGAGCAGCCTGCAGCTCGCCATCCTCGCCCATCCACTCACTCACTCACTCACCCACTCACCCACTCACTCACCCACTCACCCACTCACTCACCCACTCACTCACCCACTCACTCACCCACTCACTCCACCCACTCACCCCCCCACCCACTCACTCACTCACCCACTCACTCACCCACTCACTCACCCACTCACCCACCCACTCACTCACCCACTCACTCACCCACTCACCCCCCACCCACTCACTCACTCACTCACCCACTCACTCACCCACTCACTCACCCACTCACTCACCCACTCACTCACCCACTCACCCCCCACCCACTCACTCACTCACTCACCCACTCACTCACCCACTCACTCACCCACTCACTCACCTACTCACTCACCCACTCACTCACCCACTCACCCCCCCACCCACTCACTCACTCACCCACTCACTCACCCACCCACTCACCCACGCACCCACCCACCCACTCACTCACTCACTCACTCACCCACCCACCCACCCACCCACTCACTCACTCACCTACCCACTCACCTGCCTGCCCCCCATGCCGTTGCAGATGATCTTGATCCTGAGCAGCCTGCAGCTCGCCATCCTCGCCCATCCACTCACTCACTCACCCACTCACTCACCCACTCACCCACTCACTCACCCACTCACTCACCCACTCACTCACCCACTCACTCACCCACTCACTCACCCACTCACTCACTCACTCACCCCCCACCCACTCACTCACTCACTCACCCACTCACTCACCCACTCACTCACCCACTCACCCCCCCCACCCACTCACTCACTCACTCATTCACCCACTCACTCACCCACTCACTCACCCACTCACCCACCCACCCACTCACTCACCCACTCACCCCCCCACCCACTCACCCACTCACTCACCTACTCACTCACCCACTCACTCACCCACTCACCCACTCACCCACTCACTCACTCACCCACTCACTCACCCACCCACTCACCCACTCACCCACCCACCCAATCACTCACTCACCCACCCACCCACCCACTCACTCACTCACCTACCCACTCACCTGCCTGCCCCCCATGCCGTTGCAGATGATCCTGATCCTGAGCAGCCTGCAGCTCGCCATCCTCGCCCATCCACTCACTCACTCACCCACTCACTCACCCACTCACTCACCCACTCACTCACCCACTCACCCCCCCCACCCACTCACTCACTCACTCACCCACTCACTCACCCACTCACTCACCCACTCACCCACCCACTCACTCACACACTCACCCCCCCACCCACTCACCCACTCACTCACCTACTCACTCACCCACTCACTCACCCACTCACCCACTCACCCACTCACTCACTCACCCACTCACTCACCCACCCACTCACCCACTCACCCACCCACCCACTCACTCACTCACTCACCCACTCACCCCCCACCCACTCACTCACTCACTCACCCACTCACTCACCCACTCACCCACTCACTCACCCACTCACCCACTCACTCACCCACTCACTCACCCACTCACTCACCCACTCACTCACTCACTCACCCCCCACCCACTCACTCACTCACTCACCCACTCACTCACCCACTCACTCACCCACTCACTCACCTACTCACTCACCCACTCACTCACCCACTCACCCCCCCACCCACTCACTCACCCACTCACTCACCCACTCACTCACCCCACTCATTCACCCACTCACCCCCCCCACCCACTCACTCACTCACTCACTCACCCACTCACTCACCCACTCACTCACCCACTCACCCACCCACCCACTCACTCACCCACTCACCCCCCCACCCACTCACCCACTCACTCACCTACTCACTCACCCACTCACTCACCCACTCACCCACTCACCCACTCACTCACTCACCCACTCACTCACCCACCCACTCACCCACTCACCCACCCACCCAATCACTCACTCACCCACCCACCCACCCACTCACTCACTCACCTACCCACTCACCTGCCTGCCCCCCATGCCGTTGCAGATGATCCTGATCCTGAGCAGCCTGCAGCTCGCCATCCTCGCCCATCCACTCACTCACTCACCCACTCACTCACCCACTCACTCACCCACTCACTCACCCACTCACCCCCCCCACCCACTCACTCACTCACTCACCCACTCACTCACCCACTCACTCACCCACTCACCCACCCACTCACTCACCCACTCACCCCCCCCACCCACTCACCCACTCACTCACCTACTCACTCACCCACTCACTCACCCACTCACCCACTCACCCACTCACTCACTCACCCACTCACTCACCCACCCACTCACCCACTCACCCACCCACCCACTCACTCACTCACTCACCCACTCACCCCCCACCCACTCACTCACTCACTCACCCACTCACTCACCCACTCACTCACCCACTCACTCACCTACTCACTCACCCACTCACTCACCCACCCACTCACCAACTCACCCACCCACCCACTCACTCACTCACTCACCCACTCACTCACCCACCCACTCACCCACTCACCCACCCACCCACTCACTCACTCACCCACCCACCCACCCACTCACTCACTCACCTACCCACTCACCCACCCACCCACCCACTCACTCACTCACTCACCCACCCACTCACCTACCCACTCACCTATCCACCCACCTGCCTGCCCCCCATGCCGTTGCAGATGATCCTGATCCTGAGCAGCCTGCAGCTCGCCATCCTCGCCCATCCCCTCACTCACTCACCCACTCACCCACTCACTCACTCACCCACTCACTCACTCACCCACCCACCCACCCACCCACTCACTCACTCACTCACCCACTCACCCACCCACCCACTCACTCACCCACTCACCCACCCACCCACCCACCCACTCACTCACTCACTCACCCACTCACCCACTCACTCACCCACTCACTCACCCACTCACTCACCCACTCACCCCCCCACCCACTCACTCACTCACCCACTCACTCACCCACTCACTCACCCACTCACCCACTCACCTACCCACCCACCTGCCTGCCCCCCATGCCGTTGCAGATGATCCTGATCCTGAGCAGCCTGCAGCTCGCCATCCTCGCCATGCTGGGCACCGCGGGCACCGTGGCGTGCGTGCCGCCATTCCCCTCGCGCGCACGTGCAGCCAGTGAGAGACACACACACAGACACACACACACAGACACACACACAGAGACACAGAGACACACACATGGACACACAGAGACACACAGAGACACTCACAGAGACACTCACAGAGACACACACAGACACACACGCACACACACACACAGACACACAGACACACACACAGACACACACAAGCACACACACAGACACACTCACACAGACACACACACGAACACACACACAGACACACACACACACACAGACACACACACACAGACACACACACACACACAGTGTCACACACAGACACACTCACACAGACACACACACGAACACACACACAGACACACACACACACACAGACACACACACACAGACACACACACTCACACACACACACAGTGTCACACACAGACACACACAGACACACAAACACTCACACATACACACAGTGTCACACACAGACACACACACACACAGACACACACACACACAGACACACACACAGACACACACACACAGACACACACACATACACACACTCAGAGACACACACATGGACACACAGAGACACTCACAGAGACACTCACACAGACACACACAGACACGCACACAGATACACACACAGAGACACAGAGACACACACATGGACACACAGAGACACACAGAGACACTCACAGAGACATTCACACAGACACACACAGACACACACGCACACACGCACACAGAGACACACACAGAGACACTCACAGACACACACACACAGACACACACACAGACACACACACAGACACACACACACAGACACACACGCACACACACACACAGAGACACACAGACACACACACGTGGGAGATCTGGACGATGTTTCCAATGAAGCCTCCGCAGTGAGCGTTGGAACATTCCACGTGGCCACCCACAGTGGCTCTTTGTTGTTTCTGGAGGAACCCCAACGATACAGATTTAGTCTCTTGGCTCCGCCAAATGTGGTTCGACCAGGAGATGTCATAGACGCCCGTACCCCCTGGGGCCTCAGGCACAGCCTCAACATCTCATCTGTCAGACAGAGTCTATGGGGAGGTCTTGACCATTGCAGCTGCATGAGCCACAGTCCTAAACCTCGCCCATTTACCCTCGGCATCAGGAGGAGTGGGGGACGATGCCAACCCCAGCCGCAAGCGATGATGAAATTCTCGCTTGCAACGCTCATCGGCTAGCTGAGACCAGGCCACTGTGGGTTTGAATGGGGTCCTGGGTGTACAACCCACCACCACCGGAGTGGAAGAATGGCAGGCGCACCTTACAGATAACGAGGCGATGGTCAGTGGGCAGATCAGCTCCACTGTAGGTCCTGGTGTCAAGGACATGGGACAGCATCCGCTGTTCCATCACTATGTAGTCCAGCAGATGTTCTTGCTTGGACCCGACATGCATCCATGATGTTGTGTGGATGCGCCGATGCCGGAACAGCGTGTTGGTAATTACAAGCCCATGGGCTGCACAAAAATCTAGCAGCCTCCTACCGTTGTTATTGAGCTGATCTGGCCCATGCCTTCCAATCACTCCAGACCAGGTGCCAGCATCTTGACCAATTCGGGCATTAACATCACCCAACAAGATAGCCAGCATCTGTGACAGGAGGTCATATAAGGCATCTGACTCATCGGCCTTGCCATCTTAGGTGGGGGCATAAGTAACCACAAACACCACTCCTCGCCTCTGGTTGATGGGAAGGCGAGCCAAAAGTAGCCTTGGGCTTACAGCTTCCCACACCTCACCACCACGGTCCCACGCCCCCTTCATTGTTTTGTTCAGAAGAAGAGCCACTCCCTGTTGTTTGGCAGTCTCCTGCCCCGAGTAGAGGACTGTCCCCCCCTCATGGTGGCAGGAGCCAGAGCCGGTCCACCGGGCCTCCTGAATACCGCTGAGATCCAGGCGGTACCGGTCCAGCTCCCGACAGATGAGTGGCAGCCTCTCCTCCGCAGTGAGCATTCGAACATTCCACGTGGCCACACGTAGTGGCTTTTTTGTTGTTTCTGGAGGAGCCCCGAGGGTAAAGATTCAATCTCCTGGCTCCGCCAGATGGGGTTTGGCCAGGAGACGTCATAGACACCTTTCCCCCCGGGGCCTGTGGCACAAGCTTAGTTTGATATTTTATTCATAGCTTAGTCACTATTTATTTGAAGGTGGAAGGGTTAGCAGCCCCTCACATCCATCCAGAGCCCGCCATGAGGGGAATGGACAATCGAAATTGGCCCTCACCCCTTGGCACTGCTCACCACAGGGTTGTTTTCCCGTTCAGAGACACACACAGAGACACACACAGAGACACAGAAACACACACAGAAACACAGAGACACACACAGTGACACACACAGAAACACAGAGACACACACAGAGACACAGAGACACACAGAGACACACACAGAGACACTCACAGAGACACAGAGACACACACAGAGACGACACACACAGAGACACTCACAGAGACACACACAGAGACACACACAGAGACACACACAGAGACAAAAAGACACACACAGAGACACACACAGAGACACACACAGAGACACACACAGAGACACAAAGACACACACAGAGACACAGAGACACACACAAAGACACACACAGAGACACACACAGAGACACACACAAAGACACACACAGAGACACACACAGAGACACACACAAAGACACACACAGAGACACACACAGAGACTCACACAAAGACACACCCACCCACCCACGCACCCTCTGACCCACTAACTTCCACACCCACTCACTCACTCACCCACCCACCCACTTACTCACTCACTCACCCACTCACTCAATCACCCATCCACTCACCCACCCACTTACTCACTCACCCACTCACCCACCCACTCACCCACCCACCCACTCACTCACCCACTCACCCACCCACTCACCCACTCACCCACCCACCCACCCACTCACTCACTCACCCACCCACCCACCCACTCACTCTCCCACCCACTCACCCACCCACTCACCCACCCACTCACTCACCCACTCACCCACCCACTCACTCACCCACTCACCCACCCACTCACTCACCCACTCACCCACCCACCCACTCTCCCACCCACTCACCCACCCACCCACTCACTCTCCCACCCACTCACTCTCCCACCCACTCACTCACCCACTCACCCACCCACTCACTCTCCTACCCACTCACTCACTCACCCACTCACCCACCCACTCACTCACCCACCCACCTACTCTCCCACCCACTCTCCCACCCACTCACTCACCCACCCACCCACTCACCCACTCTCCCACCCACTCACTTTCCCACCCACTCACTCACCCACCCACCTAATCACTCACCCACCTACTCACTCACCTACTCACCCACCCACTCACCCACCCACCCACTCACCCACCCACTCACTCACCCACTCACCCACCATCCCCCACCACCCCCTTGAGTTCATACCCCGTGAGAAGAACTCTCAAATAATTTCATCAAAATGTTGTTTCTTTTTAACTGCGATGCAAACCTCCGACCCACCCATCATTTGTCCTGCACGGTCACCACGCCCCTGTAGGCATGAACCAGCAGCTGCTCGTCGTGGAGATGTTCCTGGTGGCGCTCGTGTCGCGGGGGGTCTACAGGAGACGCTACGACGCGGTCGCGGTTACGGTGGAGGCGTCGAAACTGGGAGGAGGAGAAGATGGAGGAGCAGAGAACGGAACCAAGGGCGATGTCATCGTTCGCACGTGACATCATCAGCAGCAGCATCATCAGCAGCAGCAGCATCATCAGCAGCAGCATCATCATCAGCAGCAGCAGCAGCATCATCAGCAGCAGCAGCATCATCATCAGCAGCAGCAGCATCATCAGCATCATCATCATCATCAGCAGCAGCATCATCATCATCAGCAGCATCATCAGCAGCAGCAGCATCATCAGCAGCAGCAGCATCATCAGCAGCAGCATCAGCATCATCATCATCAGCAGCAGCAGCATCATCAGCAGCAGCATCATCAGCATCATCATCAGCATCATCATCATCAGCAGCAGCAGCATCATCAGCAGCAGCATCATCAGCAGCAGCAGCATCATCAGCAGCAGCATCATCATCAGCAGCAGCAGCATCATCATCATCATCAGCAGCAGCATCATCAGCAGCAGCAGCATCATCATCATCAGCAGCAGCATCATCAGCATCATCATCAGCATCATCAGCATCATCAGCAGCAGCATCATCAGCAGCATCATCATCAGCAGCAGCATCATCAGCAGCAGCAGCAGCAGCATCAGCAGCAGCATCATCAGCAGCAGCAGCATCATCAGCAGCATCATCATCAGCAACATCATCAGCATCATCATCAGCAACATCATCATCAGCACCATCATCAGCAGTATCAGCAGCATCATCAACATCAGCAGCATCATGATCAGCATCATCATCAGCAGCATCATCAGCAGCAACATCATCATCAGCAACATCATCAGCAGCAGCATCATCATCAGCAACATCAACATCATCAGCAGCATCAGCATCATAATCATCAGCAGCATCAGCATCACCCCCCTCACTCACCTCCTCACACAGTCACTCTCTCATCCAAGCACTCACCTCGTTACTCACCCACCTCGTCACTCACCCACCTAGTCACCCACCTAGTCACCCACTCACCTAGTCACCCACCTAGTCACCCACCCACCTAGTCACCCACCCACCTAGTCTCTCACCCACCTAGTCACCCACCCACCTAGTCACCCACCCACCTAGTCACCCACCTAGTCACCCACCCACCTAGTCACCCACCCACCTAGTCACCCACCTAGTCACCCACCCACCTAGTCTCTCACCCACCTAGTCACCGACCCACCTAGTCACCCACCCACCTAGTCTCTCACCCACCTAGTCACCCACCCACCTAGTCACCCACCCACCTAGTCACCCACCCACCTAGTCACCCACCTAGTCACCCACCCACCTAGTCACCCACCCACCTAGTCACCCACCTAGTCACCCACCCACCTAGTCACCCACCCACCTAGTCACCCACCTAGTCACCCACCCACCTAGTCACCCACCCACCTAGTCACCCACCTAGTCACCCACCTAGTCACCCACCCACCTAGTCACCCACCTAGTCACCCACCTAGTAACCCACCCACCTAGTCACCCACCCACCTAGTCACCCACCCACCTAGTCACCCACCTAGTCACCCACCCACCTAGTCACCGACCCACCTAGTCACCCACGTAGTCACCCACCCACCTAGTCACCCACCCACCTAGTCATCCACTTACCTAGTCACCCACTTAGTCACCCACCCACCTAGTCACCCACCCACCTAGTCACCCACCCACCTAGTCACCCACCTAGTCACCCACCTAGTCACTCACCCACCTAGTCACCCACATAGTCACCCACCCACCTAGTCACTCACCCACCTAGTCACCCACCCACCTAGTCACCCACTCACCTAGTCACCCACCTCGTCACTCACCCACCTAGTCACCCACCCACCTAGTCACTCACCCACCTAGTCACCCACCCACCTAGTCACTCACCCACCTAGTCACTCACCCACCTAGTCACCCACCCACCTAGTCACCCACCCACCTAGTCACCCACCCACCTAGTCACCCACCTAGTCACTCACCCACCTAGTCACTCACCCACCTAGTCACCCACCCACCTAGTCACTCACCCACCTAGTCACCCACCTAGTCACCCACCCACCTAGTCACCCACCCACCTAGTCACTCACCTAGTCACCCACCCACCTAGTCACCCACCCACCTAGTCACCCACCCACCTAGTCACCCACCTAGTCACTCACCCACCTAGTCACTCACCCACCTAGTCACCCACCTAGTCACCCACCCACCTAGTCACCCACCCACCTAGTCACTCACCTAGTCACCCACCCACCTAGTCACCCACCCACCTAGTCAATCACCCACCTAGTCACCCACCTAGTCACTCACCCACCTAGTCACTCACCCACCTAGTCACCCACCCACCTAGTCACTCACCCACCTAGTCACCCACCTAGTCACCCACCCACCTAGTCACCCACCCACCTAGTCACTCACCTAGTCACCCACCCACCTAGTCACTCACCCACCTAGTCACCCACCTAGTCACCCACCTAGTCACCCACCCACCTAGTCACCCACCCACCTAGTCACTCACCCACCTATTCACCCACCCACCTAGTCACTCACCCACCTAGTCACTCACCCACCTAGTCACCCACCTAGTCACCCACCTAGTCACCCACCTAGTCACCCACCTAGTCACCCGCCCACCCAGTCACCCACCCACCTAGTCACCCACCCACCTAGTCACTCACCTAGTCACCCACCCACTTAGTCACTCACCCACCTAGTCACCTACCCACCTAGTCACCCACCCACCTACTCGCCCACCCACCTAGTCACCCACCCACCTAGTCACCCACCCACCTAGTCACCCACCCACCTAGTCACCCACCCACCTAGTCACTCACGCACCTAGTCACTCACCCACCTAGTCACCCACCCACCTAGTCACTCACCCACCTAGTCACCCACCCACCTAGTCACCCACCCACCTAGTCTCTCACCCACCTAGTCACCCACCCACCTAGTCACCCACCCACCTAGTCACCCACCTAGTCACCCACCCACCTAGTCACCCACCTAGTCACCCACCCACCTAGTCACTCACCCACCTAGTCACCCACCTAGTCACGCACCCACCCACCTTGTCACTCACCCACCCACCTAGTCACTCACCCACCCACTCACCCACCCACTCACCCACCCACTCACCCACCTACTCACCCACCTACTCACCCACCTAGTCACCCGCCTAGTCACCCACCCAGTCACCCACCAACTTCGTCCTCTCATCATCATCGCCACTCCCACCGTGGTCTACCCACTGATGGATGATTATCCACAGCAGCGGATTCTGTGTCACCCTCATTAAAGTTCGCTCGTGACTCGCTGTTGTCCGACGTTCCGTGCTTGCACCCTGCTGGGCTCATAACGGCCGCGTCCACCCCGCAAGCCCCTCCCCCAGCCCCCACCACATCCACCTCTCACCCCGCTAGTGGGCGGGGCTACCCCGCTGTGGGCGGGGCTACCCCGCTAGTGGGCGGGGCTACCCACTAGTGGGCGGGTTACCCGACTTAAAGGGACCCTGCCGTGAGTGAGAGGGTTCTTAAAGGGACCCTGTTGTGAGAGGGTTCTTAAAGGGACCCTGCCTTGAGTGAGAGGGTTCTTAAAGGGACCCTGCCTTGAGTGAGAGGGTTCTTAAAGGGACCCTGCCTTGAGTGAGAGGGTTCTTAAAGGGACCCTGCCTTGAGTGAGAGGGTTCTTAAAGGCACCCTACGGTGAGTGAGAGGGTTCTTAAAGGGACCCTGCCGTGAGTGAGAGGGTTCTTAAAGGGACCCTGCCTTGAGTGAGAGGGTTCTTAAAGGGA